>NC_140587.1:51996991-52021991 GCF_964204655.1 Triturus cristatus
GCATGAACATGGTGTTATGGTATATTGATTTGAATAGTGCACTAATCACCCAGGAGGGTACCCAGGTGCTGGCGGCAGCATACCGTGTAGTGATCAGTAGTTGTGAACAGGACCTTGTGTCACTGAAGTAAGGCCTACAGGCTCCTTCACCTTTCTAAAAGTTCCACTGCTGTGTGCTTAACTTTCCCTTGGCCTACTTCAGCTAGATGTGGAGAGCTGCCCGGTGCAGGATTAGTGACTCTGCGCTGGGTGTATATGTGCCAAAAAATTGAGCAGTATGTGTGGTTAGTACATGCACTGGGTGTATGCCGAGAGGAATACATTACATGAGAGATGAAGTGCTGTGCAGTGCATGTGTGGATAAAAACATGTGCTGAATGTATGTGTCCTTGCGTGGAGTACATTCATGTAGTGTGAATAGTTGTGCAGCACAAACATAGAGAATGTGTGTGTTTGTGAAGAGCACACCCTGGTTAAAACATAGGAAAGCTTCTATGATGAACAGGGTGCACAGACTCACTGTGTGTGCTGGAAGAAGGGGTACATGTAAAGGTACAATGCATGGACAACAGTGCTGGACTGAAAACGTGCTGTGAATGTGCCTGCAATAGTGCATTGCATGGAGGATCCTGGGTTCCATTGTGGGAAGCTCAGGCCTGCCTGGTAAACTCATGGAGGGAAAAGGAAGAGACTCTATTTACATTTCAAAAGACTGCTCTTTGATTCAGTGATGGATCACAAGGAAGGGGCCTGGACACATCCGGGAAGGGAGATGGAGCTGAGAAGAGATTCTTAAGAGCAGAGCTGGGGTCTGGGATTAACCTTTTGATGCAAATATCACTCACTGTGGCTGACATCCAGAGTGAACTCTGGTCACTAACATAAATCGTGTTGTAGACATTCAGCTTCGGAGTCATGCCTGTTCTGACAGACATCTTTCAGATGAAGAAAGAATAATAGAAGAAGTTCCCACTTAAAAAAAAGTAGAACTCCAAAATAAAACTTCAAAGACCCAGAAGCTAAATCACATTCAGTGTCTGGGAAAAGGACCATAAGAAGGGGAGTCCCTCAAACTGGTCATCTGCAAAGCAGCCAGATGGACTCCTGCCTGTGACCAGGACTGGGGCCAAGGCCTGCTAGTCTGCTTGCTGGGTGAGGGAACATCACCCAGGGAAACCATGACCACCTGACCTGCAGCATCAATGCCTGTACTGTGCGAGAACTGCCCCGACCCACCACTGAGGAATGCCGGAGAAACAGTAGACGACATCGCCCCTCACTGGCTCCAGTCGGAAGCTGAAAAAGGATTCCTTCTCAACCTCTCTCTCCCCCATTGAGCAAACTCAGCAGGTAGCTGATCTGACATCTAGGAGCCTCCGGTAGTGCCACTCTGGATAGAGAGCCTGCGCTGCTGGGTGCAGCCATGTGAGCTGCGAGCAGCTCGACCTCTCCGAACTGAGCAGGACTGGCAGGTGCACGTTTCAAGGCACCCACTGCATCGTTGCACTCTTCTGTGCTCGAGAGCGGGTAAGACGAGAACTGGGCTCCAGTGGAACTCACTGCTAGAGGTGCTGCAGCAGCATAGACACTTTTGACTAAGTTCCTAAAGGGTCACAGGCAGAACTCTTGAGGAGGGCCCATTAGTTTGCATTCCCTGATGCGGCCATCAGTGAATGGGAATAACCCTGAAAATGTTACATGAAGGAGGGTGGGACACGGATTCACCTGAAAAGTACTAGTGCGCCAACCTCAAGGAGAATTGTGTTGTTGCATTTGAATGTTGCATTTCTTAGCCTGTGTCGAGTTAGTAACAAAATGCTACTTTTTCTCATAAAAGCAAGTATTTGGCTGGCATTGATTTATTGTTCGCACTGTTTGCACTTTGAGTTATGAGTTCTGTTCACTGACCTGTATCTAGAACCGCCCCCCTCCCCCCCACGTAACCTCCCCACACCTCCAGGGAGCCTTGACTGTTTGACAACAGCTACCCCTGAGAGTCACGTGCAGAAGGGGTACTTGGCCCAGTGGCTCCGGATCCGTAGTAGGTCAGGCCCAGGGATCTCAGGAGTAAAAACCCTCAATCTCCACAGTTCCGCCAGTACCCCGTGCATGCCCCGCTGAAAGAGTTTTTGACACTCTCTACCCAGGATTAATCCCTCACCTCGTTTTTTGAGGGTCAAGTTATTTTGTATGTTTAAAAATGACAAATTTGCCCAGGTGGTTAAGTGCAGTTGAATATGATTTTTCCTACTTTGGTATGGCACTTCTACTACAATGCATATCTCTTTCCGAAAAATAATTTTCAGTACGGATTGTGACCCGTCACTTTCAATATGATTTCAATTTTTAATATGTGTTGGACCTGGCCCTTTTTGCACGGTTATCCACAAACATTTTGCCTTCCTCCTGTATTTTTTTCTGACCTGTTTTTGTTTGTTTTATGACTCTGGGCACTCTACAAATGCTGGTAAGTGCTAAAGTGCATGCGCTTTCTCTTGTAATCTTGGTAAGATTGGTCTACACTTGTTTGGCATATTCAGTTTACCTGTCAGTCACTTGTACAGTGGTATCCTGCATACCCATGACCTGTAAATTAAATGCTATTGGTGTGCCTGCAGGGCTGCTTGCGCCACCCACCAAAGTAGCCTTTCAAACCTGTCTCAGGCCTCTGCTACCGCAGGGCATGCATGTGCAGTTTACTGCCGCAGTGACGTGGCATTTAATGTGTTTTCCATGACTAAAACTTTTACTACACATAAGTCACCCCTTAGGTAGGCCCTAGGTAGCCCTATGGGCAGGGTGCTGTGAAGGTAAAAGGTAGGACATGTGCCTTTGTTGTGTGGCATGTTCTGGTAGTGAAAAACAGCCTATTTGGTTTCTCACTGCTATGAGGCTATCCTCTCATAGGTTTGCATTAGCAATTCCCTGATATGTGCTTCAGTGGTAATTTCTGATATGAAAGGGGTAGCGTGGCCATGTTTGGTATGTTTGGAATAGCAGTAATAAATCCTGCTTATTGGTAAAAGCCGATTTATTATCACGATTTTAGCAATGCCACTTTTGAAAGTGGGCATTTCTGGGGGCTTATGACTCTTTGTGCCCTGCCTGGTTGTGTAGTCCATGTCTGTTTTAGACTGACAGGAGCAGGGGGGTTTGAGGTGTGTCCTGCCTTTCCTGGGTGAATCAGAGTGGTCTGAATAGGCCTGGTCTGCATTTAGAGTGGTGGGAGGAATTTTCAACTGCACAATGCTGTCTCTGCCCCCTGTAGTGTGTCTGGAGCCAGAGGTGGGGATTGAATGGGGGTGTTGTACACTTCTAAAAGTTGTTTGAAGTGCCCCCAGAACAAAGACTTTTGGAGTATAAGTACAGGGGTTGTTGCCCCATGTTTTTAGACACTACGTGGAGTTGTAACCAGAGGCTGCTGGCTGTACAGACTGCAGCTGGCCAGAAGGAACTGTGATGCTGCCAGGAGGAACCGCCATTGGACTCCCTTGCTTTTGCTGACCTGTGGCCTGTGAGGCTATGGGAAGGACCGCAACTTTGTTTCCAAGGGCCCTGATGGGCTGGCCTGCCTTCCTGCGTGCCTGTGCCTTGTGTGCCCGTGTTCTCCAAGGGGTGCCAGTTAGGCTCCTTGTCGCTGCAATCAGCGCACGGGAAGCACTATATTTTGGAACTTGTTATCCCTGCAACTGGGCTTGCCTCAAAGGTTGATGTGTGGTGAGCGCTTTAGGTTCTGAAAAGGTCTGGTGCTTACACCGTGTTCTACCAGGTCCTGATGCTTTCACTCGTTTAGCACCGTTCTTGTGCTCCGCTTTATTTTGGAATTCCTGGTGCTGTGCGGCTGTGAAGAGCTGAGGATCTACCGGTGTCCACGGTGTGAAGGACTCAGCCAGGGAAGCTGCGCCTGCCCCTTTCTACATTTCCCGGCGACGGCCCCTGTAACGGAGATCACATTGCAGGCACCTCAGCACTGGTTGGCTCCCCTCAAAGAAGCGTGGCTCTGAGGGCCGTAAGCAGAAGCTGCTGAGGAAGCCAACGGAAGGAGGAAGCCCCAGGCCAGAGCCCCACATTGCTAAGCAATGCTGACACCACCAGTGGGTGGGACCAGCCATCGGGGAAGAACCAAGGCCGAGAGCAGAGGAGTTCTGCTGACGTCATGCAGTAGGCGGGTCTGGTGAGGAAGGTTGCGCCCACCCCTCCTTGAAGTGGCTATGGGATCAGCTATCCCAGAACATGGGGACTGCTCTGCCAGCACCTTGAGAGCACACGGTGAATCCGGCCCGTGGGCAACGCCCTCTATTTGGTAGTGGCACCGCCAGATTCCCGTTGCTGGGAAGACCAGCTTTGCCGGAAGCTGTGTGATTCTGCCTGGTCTCCCTGCTTGATTGCTTTCCGTGTTGTTTGGTGGTGGCTACTGTGAGGCGAGCCTGTGCCGGGGCACGCTGTGAGAACTTCTTAAAACCACCAGTGTCATGTTATGCGTGGGCAGGTGCCCTGAAGCTTATGTGTCAGGGCTCAGGGATTATTAGACTCTATTTGAGAGATGCCCAGAGGTCTCTGTGCCCTACATAAATGCCCTGGCTCCCATAACGGGCGTAATAGAAGCACAAGGGTGCGGTGTCCAGGGTTGTTTATGGTAACATATGGTGTGATGGATTTACTGTTGGTATTTCTGTTGTGTTCTGTATTACCCAACTGCTTGATGCCTATGCCCTGATGCATGTTGTTTCTCCTCGCATTCCCAGGGCTGGCATAGCATGCCCAGCAGCCACAATTTATGTATGACCTAACCTGCATTTTAGGCACTGATGTGTTCTAATGTATGTTGCTTTGTCCTGCTTTTGTCAGGCTAATGGGGATTATTTCACCTTATAGGTACAGTAATGGTGGTTTTATAAGGTGTGCACCCTATAAGTATTTACTGGATGGCACTAACTTGTAATGCTAGGACAAATGCCTGGTTGGCAAAGTGATTTTATGATCTCTGTGACATCATGCCAGGGTGAGTAACAAACAGGGACTGGAGGGACGGGGGGAGATGGGCACAATGGCACACATGCCCAAACAAGCACAGCACATCATCAGACGGACCATGCCCCGGACACCCAAATCCCACAAAGATACCAATGCACCCATGAATGCCACAACCCAGCACTGTAGATGCACAGAAGGCAGTGGTAGACCACATGTAAGGGATCAGGAGCAGCCAACTCCGAGCTGCAGGTGCGACCCAAAAAGCGGCACACACATCAACATTGACAACGATGTGGCACAATCAGCAGCACGTCCACAACAGAACAGGGGACACAACTGGTCCAGATTGTGTGCAGTAACTGGCCAATCACATATGGCATCACAGGGAAATGTGAGTTGACAATGTACAAGTACAAACACACATCCGTGAAGTGGTCGAAATGTCCACTGTCCCACACCACATAGGCAGCTCCCCACAAACAGTCACAATGTACACTGTCACTCAGTCTGCATGCAATTATGTTCAATGCATCAACATACATGTGAACACAATATTAAACTGCATCTACCCTTCACATTGCAGAGGGAAATTCAACACCTCCTGCAGAGCAGTCCCAACCTCTCTTCTCTGATGATGAAGAGGACAACCAGACCTTCGACTCTGGCGCCCTCCAACAGCTCGTGGACAGCCTCGGCAGCACACCTCCAGAAGCAGGGCAGCCCAGCTGCTACGAGGAGAACCCACCCCCTGCACAGTACACACAGCAGGCAGCAGCAACCACCACGGCTGCTTCCCAGGACCTCCTCGACCAACACATGGCCTTCCAACTCCATGTGTTGGGGTGCCAGGAGAAGCTGGCCGAACAGATGCAGGTGGGGTTTGACCGCATGGCAGATAAGCTAGACGCCATTCGTGGGTGTCTAAGTCCCATCAGTGACCACTCACAGTGCTTAACAACCACCAACAGTTCACTCCATGCTCTCCAACGGACCAAGTCCGACATCGCCAGGGTCCTGACTGAGAGGCAAGAATGACTGTCCAGTCACAGTGCCTCCAGCAAGCTCGCCCGGGAGTTGGGACTCATGCGGAGGCACATGGAAGACAGGGACCATAAGCGTGCGGAAACAACGGCTGACACGGCTGCGCATGAGCGAGAGGTGGCTGGGTCCCTCAACACTATAAAGAACATTCTCATGGCATTGCTGCCACAATGCCTGGTGCCGATGCATGCTGCTGCTACCACTCCATCCACATCTCCTGTCCCTGATGTGTCAGTGCCACTCAGTGCAGCGGACATTCCACCTCCGGCCCCAGCGGTGTCACTTGCACACAGTGTTGGAGACAGACCACCACCACCCACATGTGAGGCACCTGAAACAGCAGCGGACGAAGATGCGAATGAATCTGGCCTCATGGTCAGAAGGAAGCGGTAGCATCCATGTCCGCCATATGGCCTGTTACTGCTTGGTCCTGCCCTCAGGATCATCCCCTTCCAGTGTCCCCCGATGTATTCTGCGACACTCACCTTGGACCTCGACATGGACTGCCATAGACGTTTTGCTCACCCATGACACAGATAGCAGACTGCGGACTGAACTCCTCCACTACTGAGGAACATGTCATTCACAGAAGGATTCTGGCTGGCGTGCCACGGTCCGATGCTGCAGGGTGTGCTTTGCATGGCCCTGTACTGCTTCCCATACAACACTCCCTTGAATGTGCATTGAACATTCATTTTCACAGCGATGTGTCATGTCTATGATCTTTCAAGTGTGGAGGTATGGATGCATGTAGGATCAATGATTGCACCTCACATCCATGTTGCTCATGTTGTGGGACTTGGGTCACAGGGTGACACATTGCCGATTGCGTGCCAGGTGGCGCCGCCACTAGAACGGGGAAACATGCATTCGTTACTTCCTTGTCCAGGCCAGAACGGAAGCACGTACACAGCCCCGGAATCGTTGTTCGTACCCTTACGCTGGCCTGGCATATGCCAGGCCAGCCCACTCTGCTCACGCCCACAGGGGACGACGACAACGCTACATGTCCCATGTCTTCCCTGTAGTGATCTGCAGCTCACAGGTCTAGTTGTCAGCATGCCCCAACCACTCCCTCACAGCTTGATTACACACACACCACACCCATCCAGCACACGCGCCACAGGACATGTGACCCTGCCAATAAGAAGGGCCGGGCGCACATGCTCAACGCCATTTCCACTCTCTATCGGGGTGCATCCGGGTGGTGTCAATATGGGCATGAGGGCCTCAGGCCCTGCAACATCACATTCCCCAGGACCGGAGGTGACATGATGGCGTCCGCAACACGATACCCAATCATACAGGGTTCATGACTTGCGGGGCGCAGACTTGGTGGCACATGCTACATTGTGGCCGGCACAGGCACACCGCTACGGGACGGTGACTTGGGGTGCACTGAGGTAGTGCAACCTTGAGTGCTGAGCGGGTTTGCAGCCTGCGATGATGCCCCGTCCTGGCGGTCCGGACTGCTCAGGATTTGTGTGCCCTGCTGGACTGCAGTGTAGGCCAGAGCCAGCGGGCAGCGCAGGCCTGCCGCCACGTGGCGTCGCATCTCGGATCACAGAGCTAGTGGCATCTCAAGGGCTGAGCAGGTGTGCAGCCTGCAATGATGTCCGGTGCACTGGTATGTCCTCTGCCATGGCAAAATCAAGACCCAGCATCAAATGTGAGACCTGGTGGCCTGCGGAGCGGGGCTGCATGGTGTGGAGGGTGCCATGTGCACCGACCCCGGGCATGTGGCTTACAACGGCACGTGGTGGGCCCTCGTTGCTACATGCCAAGGGTGGAAGGTGAGCAGTGAGGCCTGGGTGCGCAGGGGTGGGCATGCACCGCTGGGTGGCGGGAGGGGCTGGGGTGCATCTGCCTGGGTGCGCAGGGGTGGGCATGCACCGCTGGGCGGCGGGCGGGGCTGAGGTGCATCTGCCTGGGTGCGCAGGGGCGGGCATGCATCGCTGGGCGGCGGGAGGGGCTGGGGTGCATCTGCCTGGGTGCGCAGGGGTGGGCATGCAACGCTGGGCGGCGGGAGGGGCTGGGGTGCATCTGCCTGGGTGCGCAGGGGTGGGCATGCACCGCTGGGCGGCGGGAGGGGCTGGGGTGCATCTGCCCGGGTGTGCTGGGGCGGACAGGCGATAATGTCTTGTGCAATTGTATGTACTTTGCAATTCATGTATCTGTACTCTGTTTCAGAAGACGGATCAGTTTCAGACGTGTAACCTGGTGTACTGCACTACATACCGGCATGTGGTAGGAGACACACCGGTGGCAGCAGGTGAGCAGTGTGGCCTGGTGCACATTGTCGGCACTCTCTCTCCCTGTCCATCTCTTCTGTTGTCTTTCACTTGCTCCCCCTCTCTGTCCGTCTTCCTCTCGCTCCCCCTCTCTGTCCGTCTTTCTCTCGCTCCCCCTCTCTGTCTGGCTTTCTCTCGCTCCCCCTCTCTGTCCGTCTTACTCTCACTTCCTCTCTCTGTCCGTCTTACTCTCACTCCCCCTTTCTGTCCGTCTTTCTCTCGCTCCCTTTCTTTCTCTCCCTCGCCTTCGCTCTCTCTCTCTCTCTGTCCTTTGATGTGCACAAGACACACCTTCTCATCATGATTTTTGTCTTGCAGGCTGTGACCTACAGATTGTCCTGAGGGGAGCCGCCATGTGTCTTGATTTCTGTTCTGTGTATCTTTGAATAAATGTTCATTTGTTACATCGATGGTGAATGTGAGATGCTCATTTCTGTGGCGACACATGCATGTCAACAAATGTGATTGTGCGACCTCAGGAGGATTATTTGGTACGTGATTCCGTGTAGTTGATGTTGTATGACTTTGGCTGGGGGGGGGGGTCCCAGGGAGGGGGCACCTGGGGGTGGCGGCAGTGGGTGTTGTGGCCCTGTTGGGGCTCCGAGCTGCATGATGAGTGGCTCCATGGCATCTGTTGCCCTTCAGGTGTTGTTCTGGGCTTGGTTCCATTTTTGGTGCTGGTTGTGGGCCGACTTTGCACGAGGTCAGAGCAGGTGTTAGTTTCCTGCAGCTAATGTGCCTTATCGCCTGTTTTGTGTTCTTATCGCCGATCTGGCTGTTCGTTGAGAATGTTGCGGAGTGATGTTTTTGCTGCCTTTTGCACAGGAACGCCTACTCTGCATCTCATTAGTGATAGTTGCGGGGGTCATCTGTGGCGATGTTTTTAGCAGCTGCTATCGCGGGTAAAGTGATGTTATGGGCTGTTAACACCAGCTTGGTAATGGGGTGATGAATGTATTGCGACTTTGGTTGCAATAAAGTGCCGATAACTCGACTATAGCTCCTTGAGAATATGGCCCTCTGATAGTTACAATCTATGCCCAGCTGTTCCTGCGGCTCCTCACTGCTCCGAACTGTTGAAATTGGCCCTCTTTTGCATGATATTCCCTCAGATTTTTGTCTTCTTTTGCTGAAACCATTTTTGATAGCCATAGGACTGTGTGCTCTTTGACGTGCTTGTGCTCTCCTCTCTAAACATGTTAGAATTGCTGTGATCCTAATTGGCACATTTAATTTACCTTAAAGCCCCTAGCCTGTAAGTTAAAATGCTACTAATGGGCTACCGCACTGGTTTTGCTAACGTTGGACTTTTAAAGCATGTCTCAGGCTTGCCACTGCAGCGTGGGTGTGCAGTTTTAAAACTACCATTTTAACCTGGAAAAACAAACCTTCTACAAGGTCTAAACCTTCCTTTTTAATGCTTATACTTCACGACTAAGGTAGGCTCTAGAGACCCATAGGGCTTGGTGCATGGTATTTAAACAGTAGAACATGCATGTTTAATGTCCTGTGAGTGAAAATCCTCCATAGTTGTTTTTCGCTGTGGCAAGGCTGGCTCTCCAATACAAAATCACTGGGTTAAAGTATAACAACGTATAGAGCATAATTTCAGTTCTGGATCAGATAGTAAAATGATTCAAGGACTCATTTTCATAATAATATAAAATCCAACTTAATGGTCAGGTCAGATTTTATTTTACTATTTTGTAAATGACACTTTTAGAAAGTTATCATTTTCCATCCTAAAGTCAAAAGGGCCTTTTTTGCCAGTGACTGGTGTCACACCACTGCTAATAGCTCCCCTGTGGTAGGATATGGATTGCTCCCAGACAGTGGACAAAGGGATTGGGTGTAGGGAGGTGTTTTTCTTCCTTGAGCTGGATGACCTGAGGGCCCTGCCCAGTTCCTTTCCGAGCTTGAAAAAATGCCTACCCTGTAATTGGCAGATGTGGCTCACACCTCTGGGTGGACACAGGGAGCTCTGAATTGGGGAAAAAAGAATCTGCCTTGTTGGCTTTAGGGAAAGGGGAGTACTGTGGGATGGTTTACAGTAGAATGCACAGGAAGTGCTGCAAAAGTGGGTAGGGTCATTGCTGGGAACTTGTACCCCATTGGTTAGGATGCGGCAGGAGTTATTCTCACCCACAGGCTGGCATTGGACATAAATGTGGAATCTCCACTACCCTCCTCAAAATACTCCTGGACCTGTGAAGAGTGAGAAGAGCTTGAAGGAAGACTCGACCTGCATTGCCTTGAGCCTAGGACCCAGAAGTGACTCCAAGGGTCAGCTACAGGGATAGAAATAGAAAAAAATTCTGGAGGTCACTCTCTCTGCTGACTACTTCCAACTGGACATGCCGTGGTCCCTGCTGCAGGCCTCTACTGAAGTGAGTCCTAACCCCCAAGTGGTGTCCCCCCCCTAGGTCCTGGACCGGCGGTCTGGCAGCGGTTCAAGGCCAAAAATGTCGGTGCTGTAGCAGCACAGCTGAGAATATTTTGAGTTGCCTCACCTCCACGCTTTTCATGAAAAGGGTGGAGGTGGCGGTGAGGTAAAAAAGAGGGCCTTGCAGTGGGCGCACATGTTGTGCCTCCCTGTAGTTTTGCACATCCAGTACCTGCACAGGAAGGCATGCATGAAATGGTGCATTCCTTCCTGTGCAGGAACATGCACTGGCGTCCTGTGGCATTGCTGTTTAAGGCTCACGATGAGACTTTAAACAGCACCACCGCTGTACCACCATGCCGCCCGCTTGCCAGATCACAAAATTACTTTCAAATATAGCGGGTCGGCGGCGGTGAGTTTTCGCAGTCCTGGAGCGGAGCAGTGGCTTACCACCTGCTCCAGAACTGCCGAAACTCGTAATCCGGTACTAAGTCTGAACATATGGCACCTTCATCAAGATCAACACCGAGCAGCATTCAATCACAGGCCTCCCTGTGCATGCACTCTGAGCTTTTCCGTCCCGTCGTTGACGGTGACCGCACTATGGCCCACTCTTTGCAACCCACTGTTGGCGAGTCCCACTTCGGATCCTGCTTGGATTCTAAGCCTGAAGATAAACTTTCCACCAGGATAAACCTGTTCCCTGTATCTGACCAGTGATCAATTTTGATCAACATTCACTTCTGACTTTGACTTGGTTTAGCGCAAACAGATAAATTTGGTTCGTGCTTTGTGCTTTTAGGCACTATTTTCAATTTAAACTTTTAAAATTCATATCCTGCGTTCTACTACTGGATTTTATCATTTACGAGTCATTATATTTATTAAATTGTACTCTATTTTGCTAAATGTTTTGGGGAAATGTTTCTGTCTTCTGTTTTCACTGTATTTCTTACTGTTTGAGTGCTCTGTAAATACTTTGGACTTTGTTTCTAAGTTAAGCCTGGCTGCTTTGTGCCAGAGCTACCAACGGGTTGAGTGTGGGTTGATTTGGTGAGTATGGTGTCTCACCCTGACAAGAAATGTGATTATTGTTTGAAGTGGGTTCTCAGCCCCTCAAGTAATAATCCAGTTTCTTACCCGTCCAATGCCAATGAGGAACCCCCATCAGCTGTTTCACAGACTAACAAAATTAGAGTTGGGAAAGGCATAGGAGCCACTCCTTGGGAGAACAATGTTCAAGACCTCCGAACGAGCCTTTCTCACCTGTGAGAGTACCGCCAATAATCACTACTATTCTGAAAGTAGCCAAAGATTAAACTCTACAAACATTACTGCTTAACTCGGTCCGCAGTGCTGCATTACCTGGGTCTTTAATACTTTCCAAATCCTGAGGGATAAGTGCCTTCCATCGCCTAAATGACTGCAGTCCTACTGTGGACGCTCTACGTCACACGATCAGCATCTCGCCGTCTCTCGTGACCAATGACCTGCCTGGCACCCACAGCTAGTCAGTGACCCTGACAATTGAACTGCTAAAAAGGAAGGTTGTACCTGAGATCATCCTAGCATGCATATCCCAAGAGACTTTACCTCACAAACATTCATCAACTGATAACTGTGCACCTACTTCACGTCATTCCGCACTACACTGTGCGTGGCTGAGCAAGACCCTCTGCTTGGACTCACCTGAGCCGATGAACGTAAAGCCTTCACTGCCAGGGCTGTCCTTATCATCACCATAGCACATGCCACGGTCGCTTATGGTGCCATTGAAAGGGGCGTACACCGTGGACCCATCTCTGCATACAACGTCAACTCCTTTGAGGTACTTGCGGCCTCTGGAAAACAGAGATCAGTGTCAGCAATGCAGGCTTTGTGTATCATAGAAGCATTCATATGTGACACTGATGCAGATGTGATGAATCTCGAAGGAATGCAGTTGCGTGGTTTGTAGGACTTAATATAAGCGTGCATTGCAGATATTGTAGCTCATGCTGGCATATGTATGTCATAATGGCCGCAGTGATAAATGTGGCTCATGGACTTTATTATATGTCAGCAATGCAGGTATGACTTTTATATCAGCAATCCAGGCGTGGCTTGTAAATATTAATATATGTCAGCAATGCAAGTGTGAGTTGTAGGCTTTAAGATAGGTCAGCAATGCAAGCATTACTAGTACACCTTAATATATGTCAGCAATGCAAGTATTGCTAGTAGACATTAATATATGTTAGCAATGCAGGCCTTACTTGTAGGCATTAATATGTCAGCAATGCAGGAGTGATTCATAGGCATTAATATGTCAGCAATGCAGGTGTGATTCATGGGCATTAATATGTCAGCAATGCAGGTTTGATTCATAGACATTAATATGTCAGCAAAGCAGGTGTGATTCATAGGCATTAATATCTCAGCAATGCAGGTGTGATTCATAGGCATTAATATGTCAGCAATGCAGGTGTGATTCATAGGCATTAATATGTCAGCAAAGCAGGTTTGATTCATAGGCATTAATATGTCAGCAATGCAGGTGTGATTCATAGGCATTAGTATGTCAGCAATGCAGGTGTGATTCATAGGCATTAATATGTCAGCAATGCTGGTGTGATTCATAGGCATTAATATGTCAGCAATGCAGGTGTGATTCATAGGCATTAATATGTCAGCAATGCAGGTGTGATTCATAGGCATTAATATGTCAGCAAAGCAGGTGTGATTCGTAGGCATTAATATATGTCAGCAAAGCTGGTGTGATTCCTAGGCTTTAAGATAGGTCAGCAATGCAAGCATTACTAGTAGACATTAATATATGTCAGCAATGCAGGTGTGATTCATAGGCATTAATATGTCAGCAATGCAGGTGTGATTCATAGGCATTAATATGTCAGCAATGCTGGTGTGATTCATAGGCATTAATATGTCAGCAATTCAGGTGTGATTCATAGGCATTAATATGTCAGCAATGCTGGTGTGATTCATAGGCATTAATATGTCAGCAATGCAGGTGTGATTCATGGGCATTAATATGTCAGCAATGCAGGTTTGATTCATAGACATTAATATGTCAGCAATGCAGGTGTGATTCATAGGCATTAATATCTCAGCAATGCAGGTGTGATTCATAGGCATTAATATGTCAGCAATGCAGGTGTGATTCGTAGGCATTAATATGTCAGCAAAGCAGGTTTGATTCATAGGCATTAATATGTCAGCAATGCAGGTGTGATTCATAGGCATTAGTATGTCAGCAATGCAGGTGTGATTCATAGGCATTAATATGTCAGCAATGCTGGTGTGATTCATAGGCATTAATATGTCAGCAATTCAGGTGTGATTCATAGGCATTAATATGTTAGCAATGCAGGTGTGATTCATAGGCATTAATATGTCAGCAATGCTGGTGTGATTCATAGGCATTAATATGTCACCAATGCAGGTGTGATTCCTAGGCTTTAAGATAGGTCAGCAATACAAGCATTACTAGTAGACCTTAATATATGTCAGCAATGCAGGTGTGATTCATAGGCATTAATATGTCAGCAATGCAGGTGTGATTCATAGGCATTAATATGTCAGCAATGCTGGTGTGATTCATAGGCATTAATATGTCAGCAATTCAGGTGTGATTCATAGGCATTAATATGTTAGCAATGCAGGTGTGATTCATAGGCATTAATATGTCAGCAATGCTGGTGTGATTCATAGGCATTAATATGTCACCAATGCAGGTGTGATTCCTAGGCTTTAAGATAGGTCAGCAATACAAGCATTACTAGTAGACCTTAATATATGTCAGCAAAGCAGGTGTGATTCATAGGCATTAATATGTCAGCAAAGCAGGTGTGATTCGTAGGCATTAATATATGTCAGCAAAGCTGGTGTGATTCCTAGGCTTTAAGATAGGTCAGCAATGCAAGCATTACTAGTGGACATTAATATATGTCAGCAATGCAGGTCTTATTTGTAGGTATTAATATTTTTCTGCAATCCAAGACTGACTAATATGCATTCACATCTGTCAACAGTGCAGGTGTGACTCATAGACATCAATGTATGATTTGTGATTTGTCGGCACTAATAGATGCCAGCAATGGAGGTGTTGTGACAATCTCTGGCTTTATTGGGAAGGGATAAAGAAAGAAATACAGCTGAATGGAATTACACCAAACTTGGACGAAAGTTTGAACATAGTCAGAAAAACATGCTTATTTGTGAGTTTGTGTATATCAGCTGTTTTTGAGAAATTAACATTTAAATAGATGCAGAGGGTGCTCTTGAAGGGTTGAATAAATACAAATTACTGGACGGTTGGGGCTACTGGACTCCAGTGTACCACAAATTAAATAAATACTGTAGTACTCCCACTAGACTCTGCGCAGCCCGTCTGTAAGGTACAATGGGACTGCTGTAGGTGCCGCCACACAAGAAGGACCCCCATAGCACCATATAACCTCACAAACTTCAATACATGAAGCATGTTTGGTCCTGCGGTACCATGTAGGTGAAGCTTGTGCAGCATTACCGTAGAAGCACAAACAGTACCGAGAAATAATAAATGTAAAAAATGTGGGTGTGGGTTTGAGTAGGGTTGGCTGCCTGTGGGAGGGTTTGGTGCAGTGCATGTCCACAGGTCACGCCCTGGGCCCATCCCTCCAGAGGAGGTTGACCACACCCTGGTGGTAGGTCATCCCAGGAGGTCGGCCACCCACAGGTGGTTGAGTGCAGGGCTTGGCCCTTCAGCCAACCACCTGCCGTGCACTGAGTTAGATGCCCACAGGGGTGTTGGGCTGGCCAGTGGTCTGGCCCTGAGCCCAAATCACTGCTGCGCACAGCCAAAAACTCTGCTCAGTGCTGGAGTTGGATGATATGATTTAAAAAAATCAAAAAAAATCATTGAAACAAAACAAAGGTTAAAGTGACATCATAGTTAGGTAAGGTAATAACATTTTAGGATATGTTAAAAAAAAATCACTGAAAAAAAACAAAGGTTAACGTGATGTTATAGTGTGATATTCGAATAATACAAAAACAAACATTTACAAACCAAATAAACACTGAACTTGACCAGTTGTAGTTTACTGAGATAACTATAACTTGTGCCCCTGCTAAGCACTGCTTACGATCTCACAAATCACATCACTCATAACATGTTAAATGTCATCAAAGAGGATGTCTCAAGAGTCTTCTTGGATGACGTCCCTGATGGTGTCATCCACCGGGCGGGGCAGTTTGCTATCAGCTTTCATACTGGAGGATGTTCAGCGAGGGCAGCGTAGACCAATGCTCCATAACGTCTGTGGTACCAGAGGACATAACTTTTTGCAATAAACAGAACACGCGGAATATGAAGCACATCTGTGAAATGATCGGCATCAAGTACATCTTATGTTCTCTTTTTTTACTGGTATTGAAGGGTGTAAGAAATGTAATGGAACATTAATGATCTCAGAAACTTAAAACTTTGAATACAGTTTAAAAACTGCATTTGGTAATTATTTACCTTAATGAGATGTGTCTGTTAAATACCTCAGCTGACAGAATGTTAAGAGAATGGCTTCATTCTGTAGATGAGGCAATGATAGGCATGCGCATTCGGGCCCGGGGGACAGCCGTCTGAAGTATATAAAGGCACTTTCCACATATCCCTGAAATGAACAGAAGGATGGGCGCTGTTTGAACAAGGCTTACAATCACACTGTGACTTGAGCCGTCAGTAATCACTACTTTGCACAGAGGCAGGGGACTGTTGCCCAGATTGTCTCTTTCTGTAAACAACATTGTAAACACTTCATCATCTTCACAACTGCGGCACATTGTTCGGGTCGCCAGTCCTCGCCGTCATCGGTGGAGAGTTGGCTGACCCCGCCCTTGGGAGATGGAACCTGGTGCCGGACCACCATTGCGAAACACTTTAGCGAAGTAATTTGTGCAGCCGCACTTCAGGCAGGGTTTCCCTTGTTCTGGGCACACATTTGGCATGTGGTGCACCATACCACAGTCACTGCAGGATTTCTCACCTTGTTTGGGGGTACTGACTGGGTGTGGCTGTGCAGGGTGGTGCTGGATAGCATTGACTTGTTCTTCTTTGATTTTTATGGCTTTAGGGGTCGCTGGTGGGTCTGCCCCACTGGACAGGAATGCCCCATGTTATCAGCTTGGGTGTCTACTAGCTTGTGGGACCTGGCCAGGAATAATATATCATGCAGCATGATGCCAGGTTGGCAGAGGATGAGTTTTCTCAGACTGGCATCCTTGTATGTACTGGGCCCTGATTTCGTGAGGCAGGTCAATATTCGTGCAGGTACTTGCCAGTTTGCGTAAACGTGCATGGACCGAGTCGACTGATTTGTCTTCAGTTTGGCGGGCCTACCTTAGCTTGAATTTCTCATAATCCGGATTCAGTTGTGGATCGAAAAACCTGTTTAGGGCAGCTCGTATGGCATCAAAATCGTCGTCACCTCCGGTGCTGGGGAGGATTTTGAATACGTTGTAGAGCTTTGCTCCGCCCATGTGAAGCATCATGGAATATTCAACTGCGCAGTCGGTTTCTTGTATGGTGCAAAAGTAATTTTTGAGGAGCCCTATCCCCTGGTGCCACCAAGGGGTGCCAGTTGTGGAGTCCGCTAATTGGCTGTGCACAGTGTTGAGGTGCGGTGGCCACAGTGTGCTGAGGTGCGGGCCTCAGTGTTTTGCAGCGGGGGGATATGCTGTTTTCTCAGGTAGCCCGCTTATGCGTGGCTCAATGTAATGCACTTGTGCGGTTGTTGTGCTCCAGCTGGCCTTATGTGTGTGTTCTTTGTGGTAAATAACCTCTGCTCCCCTTTTGTGCTTTCTTTCTATCCAGTAACACTATATTCTTGACTTGGCCCCCCCTGCTGTCGGTACCATAAGATCACTGGGGCAGCAGACGTGTGGTGCATGCAGGTGTGCTCCTGTATGCCATGGCTCCCGTGCCTATAGAGACTCCAGACGGTTTCATCCCTTCACTTCACTGCGCCTTGCCCCCTCGGCCATTTACTGTGTCTTGCCCCCCTTTGATAAACTGCAGCCAACACCAAGCTTCTTCATTTCCGCAGCGTCCTTTCCTTTTGTTTGACTGTAAACACTCTCTCTCCCCTTCTAAAGGCTACACCTGCCTGCTCACCCCAAGGCAGTGAGGGCACTGTGGAGGCAGATGTTGGCCACACATGGCACTCGAGAGGGGCACAGCCACGCAGACGCTCCTACCAGCTGCTCACGGCCAATGCAAGTGAAGCTTCCTGATACGGCCTGCACGTGGCACTGTTCGTCGGTAAGGCACAGCCTGCAGCTGCTGCATGGCGGTACCACGACGAGCCTCCACGGGGGGGAGGGGGGCGAGGCAGGCTCGAGCGCCGTGAAACGCAGAGCGAAGCCCCGCTTTCCTTCACTCTGACGAGTGCTGGCAGGAATGCCGACAGGCAACACGGTGACAAAGGGGCCCAGCGACGGACCCCAGCCCCTGGCAGGACATGGCGCCGCATGGCGAAGTGACTCCTGCGTGTACACGGCGGCTGGCTTGGCTCTCAGCATGGCTGCTCTGCACAGAGGTCGGCACCCTCGCACACGGATGGAACACCAGCCTCGTCGCCAATGTGCGGATCGGAGCTCAGTGAGCGTTCAGGATTGCAGGCCCCGCTTGGCTCTCCGCATGGCTGCTCTGCACAGAGGTCGGCACCCTCGCACACGGATGGAACACCAGCCTCGTCGCCAATGTGCGGATCGGAGCTCAGTGAGCGTTCAGGATTGCAGGCCCCGCTTGGCTCTCCGCATGGCTGCTCTGCACAGAGGTCGGCACCCTCGCACACGGATGGAACACCAGCCTCGTCGCCAATGTGCGGATCGGGGCTCAGTGAGCGTTCAGGCCTCGTGCTCCTGCTACAGACACCGCACGCACCCTCGTTTAGTACAGGCGGCGCCAAGCGAACACGAGCGGTCCTTGCCCCTTTATTTATACCCTTCGGACGAGCCCGGCCCTCTGGCTGTGTGCTGGTTACATTGTAACGTAGAGGCCGGGTGGCACTCTAACGGGGGGAGAGGGGCACTGTCTACTAACACTCTCCCAGTGCTACAGGGTGTGCCGGCCAGCAGTTTACCAGAAGTGTATTCATGAAACTGTACCTGGAATTCACTGCCCTGGGAATACCAGGCCCAGGGTTTGCTGGCATGGTAATATTAGGTGGGCTACAAACACAGACCACTAAGATTAGCAAAAAACATCATTCCTTCTGGAATTGGTGTCCTTGCGATGGACTCGCACTGAGGCCCCCTTCAATGTTCATATTTTAGCCCCGTATGCCACTACATCATCATTTCGAAAATAGCCTGATCAATGGTTCTGCACCCTCAGACCTGCTTGTCACAAACACACACGTGTAATGACAATCAATAGAGTCTAGTGCATAAAAAGGCTCATTTAGAACGTGTCCACCTTACCTGGGGCACCTGTAGCATCCACAGCCGTACCAGTCACAGTGTCGGACAAAGTTCGATGGCTGCCCAGAGCACATCACTGGGAACTTTCTTCCTGGATCTAAACATTTAAAAGACAAACATCATAAATGCTTTTCAAATTCGTTTTGTGTACGTTTTACACATACTAGAGTACATACGGTTTGAATCACTGACAGAATATCAAGGAGCTAAATATCGACCTACAAAAATATCAGTGACAAAATATCGACTACCTGTATATCCAATTCATATCTACAAACAGGTAAGTACAAAAATATCGAATCCTAAATATCGCTGTAAATAATATAGGGTTCTATTAGGACGGCGGGCGGATGGCCGCCACCGGTCCGCCCGCCATCGAAACCCGGAAAACCACCGGTCCGACTAGCATCGCGGTCGTGACCGCCGCTGTGTGATTTTCCGCCTGCCACTTTACCGCCGGTTGCAGTCTGCCCGCTTGCCGGGCGGGCAGAGCTGGACGGCTACAATTGTTGAGGATCAGGGCCAAGCACCGCCGGCACGATAATGATGTCGGTGGTAGCCAGCCTTTCCGCTGCGGTGGAAAAGCATACGGAGACATGTTCCTGGGGCCCATTGTGGGCCCCCAATGTGTTGTGGGTGTGGGTGCCATGGGGGTGTACCCATGGTACCCCCCTACATGTGCCTGTACCAGGTGGCAGGCACTGTGCACAAAACAACAAACATCTCCACCACTGCCCCACAAAAATGGCCCATCAAATCGAGATGACAAGGTAACCTTACATCTTCCACCAGAGTGCTGTCCCTATGTAGCCATTCTTACCAATGTCCCCACCTTGCAGGAAAACCAAACGGAATCACAGTCCCAGTTAAAGAATAAAGCCTGTCATTGGCTTTTACAGAACACAAACTTTTTAAATTCAGACTTTTATGATATTCTATTTGTGAGACGAGTTAGCTGGGTTGGCCCCTTAAGCAAGTCCCTACTTGGTGATTGCATTGTTATAAACTGCAGATCCCCAAATATTGCTAGTCGGCTGTTGGGCTGGGGGACTTACTCAATAAGTCAGAGGCTGGGCAAAGCGATCGCCATCTTACTTCTTCGGTTTTTCTACAGGCATTTTGAAAACAGAGGGAGGAACACTCAGGCCACCAAACTGGCTAGTATAACGCCCCCTATACATCTGGAGGCCCCCCTCTGGAATTGGGAAATATGTATCTTCCCCTGAGCGGACTAGATTCCCAGGACTGACTATCCAGAGTATCCTTATTATTATTAGCATCCCCTGAAGACACATCTGTTTTGAATCCCGATGCTACACCCAAGCCATACACTAGCAGTGATCCTGTTTTTAGTATGATTCTTCTTTCCCAACACGAGCCTGAGGGAGACGCTAGCACCACAGGCCAATCGCAGGAATCCCCACTCGATTTCCAGGATTTGAAAACTCTATCCTGGAACGTAGCTGGTATAAAGTCCAAGATAATTGACCCCGACTGGTGTAAACTAGTGGACGTCTTTCACTGTTGCCTACTGCTGGAGACCTGGGCAGTAGGGCGCGTGCACAGGGTAGGTTACACTACTTATAGTATTGAAGCCAAACAGCCACTAGTTTGCCGCCCAGCGGGTGGCCTCTTAATTTCAGTTAAAAATTCACTAGCTCGCAAAATCAAGGTTTTACACCTCGACTAAGAGGAAATACTTGGGCTGGACCTATCTTTTGGCAAGGGGAATGCGCAAGTCAGATTATTCAAGATCTATAACCTGTTTAATAGCCCCCATAGAGACTCAGGGACAATAACGACGCTGACTAATTACCTTCATTCAGCCATGGGGAATCACCGACTGATAATTGCTGGAGATTTTAATACACCTTTGAACCGGTTGAATTTATACAGGATCTTATCTCAGATGGAGATAAAGTCTGGGGAATTGCAAAACTTCAGATACCACCCATCAAGAAATGCACCATGGTGGGGCAACAGATTTTATCATTCACTATTGCATTTGGGGTCAGAGATTGTAATGGCCGAACAGACTCAGACAAGAGCACATGTCACACATTTAAGAGTGGGGCATCTAAGACCAGGATCGACTATATTCTTGTCGATCTTGATCTTTGGCCCAGTGTCAAGGATATGGCTATAATAACCGGGGAAGATAGTGATCATAACGCTCTGGCTCTCACGCTGACCGGTTTAGCTTCATTGTACAGGCACCCCAGGTATGAGACCGCCTCGGTCATTACTAAGAATAACCATAGAAGAGTCAAATGGCCCCTGATCTTAGCCGATCCAACTGCACTCCCTAAAATATATTCTGAGGTAGAGCAGACACTCATAGATCTGAGTATTTCTACCAACGGGACAGAGGATATTATGACCACATTTTTTAAATTGACCACAAACATAAGACCTCTCTTTTATTAGCAATGCAATCGACCGAAGTCGAAAACAGCCCCCTGGTTCACCGATGCCTGTAAAAAAGCCAGGGATGACTTAATTGATGCGGTGAAACTGTAATCTCCCATAGATGTAAAAAACAGAAGGAAGTTATAAAAACTGGCACAAAATAAGGCAAAAAGGGACTGGGGGTCTGAAAAGTGGAGTATGCTTTTAGAAGCCGCGAAACAAAAGAATAGCCAACTTTTTGGCATCTTTGTCAAAGGGGTCACCTAATCTGGAAATGGAAACAGATTTCCATATGCAGCCCCACGTGGGAGGAATATTTCAGGCAACTATTTGCAGGCAAGGGGCTCCCATCTGATTCAGACACATAGATGAATTTTCCTGACCTAGTAACATCTGATGCAGATAACATCATACTAGATGAAACTATTTTGGAAATAAACTAGTTGCAGAGTGGGAAAGCACTAGGCCTCGACAAGCTTCCCGGAGACTTGTTTAAAGCCGAACCCATCATATGGGGTCCTCTGCTCCAAAAAGTTTATAACATCGTCTTGTCTGGGGGAGCAATCCCGGAAACTTGGCGGGGCGCCAAAATTATTACCATCCACAAAAATGGTGATAAAGGGTTGCCTGGGAATTATAGGCCCATCTGCCTAATAGATGTCTCCCCAAAAATCTTTTGTAAAATCATTTTGACCAGAATTCAAAATTGGATAGAGGAAAATAATGTCTTGTCCAATTTACCGGCAGGATTTAGGGCTTCCACAAGTACTACTGACCAAGTTTTTAGATTCCTCTTGTTAATATGGAAAGACGTTACTATCAGAGGAGGCCATTTGTATGAAGTATTTGTGGAGTTAAAGACGGCCTTTGACTCTATTGATCAGTCTCAACTTTGGCTAGCACTGAGTGAATTAGGATTACCACCTTATCTACTTAGAATACTGATTCGGCTACATCATGACACCTGTGCCAAGGTCAGCTGGAATACTGATGGCAGTCTGACCAACGACATAGCAGTCTAGAAAGGCGTTCGCCAAGGTTGCGTCCTTGCCCCTACATTATTTACCCTCCACATCAATGGTCTAATAGGAGAACTCTATAATTGTGGTGGCGATCCCCCGAAACTGGCCGGCAGTGTAGTGCCTTGTCTGCTTTTCGCATACGAAACACTGCTTATGCCAGAACACCTTGAGGAATCCAAAACCTCTTCAACAAATTTGCTAAAGTCTGCAAAGAAAAGGGCTTAGAAATAAACTGCTCCAAAACCAAATGCATGATCTTTAATCCCTACAAATCTAACAAGGGCAAACTTGTGCTGGGCACGCAAATTTTGGAGCAGGTTAAATCCTTTGATTATTTGGGCGTCCGTATCAGCGATAGGCTGGTATGGACTCCGCAGCTAGAAAAGAGTACATTGACCCTTCAGGATGTTGGTTGCGCCATAGTACGCAGGGCTAGGGCGTCCCCCTACCGGCCAATTTCCCCTATTTTAGAACTACATAGGGCAAAAGGACTAGGAGCGGCCCTATATGGGGCTGAGTTATGGGGGCTGGAAAATCTAACAGACCTAGCCCTCGCCAAAAACAAATAAATCAGAGCTATTATGAACCTGCCAGTGAATACACCCCTCCTGCAGTTAAGACTTGATCTTGGTCTAAAACCTATAGACCACTTTGCTGTTCTCAGGTCACTCCTGTTCTGGATAGGGGTATGAACAAGCAACACACAGGTTCCGTTGAAGGAGGCCATGGGCGAGCTGTTCGCCCTGCACAAGCAAACAGGCCGCATTAAGTGGTTTAGCAAGATCAAGGCCTGGTTTACAAAAATTGGGCTGGGGCAGCTCTGGGAGGTACCTGGGTCCATTTCTAAATCTATGGTCCCCCTCGTTAAAAAAAGGTTTTGGGAACTAATGAATTCGGAAAGCGTAGAATGTACCGCACATGGCACGCAAGGTTTTTAAATTTTAAAGGAGGTTTTGACTTTGAAATGTATCTGGATGATATCGACCCACCCCAGGCGCGAGCTCAGTACGTTCAATTTAGATGCGGAGCTCTTCCTCTAAACGCAAAAAGAAGTACCTGGGGAAATGTGTCCGTTAATCCATTGTGCTCCTCATGCCACACTTTTCCTGAGACTCCTGAGCACTTCCTCTTTTGTTGCCCCTTCTATGCTGACCTCAGGAAAACCTGGACAGCTCCTAATTGTCGCATTTTATCTTTTAATTGTCCCTCGGACGCCACACGTATTTTTAGATCAGATACCACCAGTTGGCTAGTGTTTGCTATATCAAGATTTTTACTGCTTGCCTGGTGTGAAGAGGTCAAAAATGGGTAAACTTGTCTCCGGACCCTAGACTTGTTAATTTAACTCTAATTTGGCCCTATGGTATGATCTAGAGTATTGTGTTTTTATATTGGATGAATCATGAATCTGTTTTATCCTACTGAACATTTTTAATGAACTTTTTGTATGTAATTGTAATTGTTTTTATTCTGAAGTACTGTTTTTAAGATGTGAATGATCATATTTTTGACCGAATCAAGTATATATATATATATATATATATATATCTATTAAATACATTTCAAACATTTACACAACATATCCCATAATGAACTATGAGTGAGAATATAAGGGAATCAGCGCAGTAGTTTAGTGCCTCTTTAAAAAAGGAATTCTGAAACATCTAAAAATAAATACGTTTTTGCTATGCACATGTCACTTGGTACACCTTCCAGTACACAGAATAGAAAAAGAGATCTCTTTGCCCAATTCAGCTTCACAAACAACAGGCATGCTAAAATGTTCCTCTGCTTGAGGACTTCTTTGGTTTCTAGATCTTTTGTGACATCACTCACTGGATGGCCAATAGAATCACACACAATGCCTGCTTTTATCCCACTTTTCCCAATACATGAGCTAGTACATTGACGCAGCACCCTCCGGGGCGTGGCTATTGATCGTGCAGCATGTGCAGTGGCACCAGGGCTTGTACGTCTTAAGGTACCACTGAATCCCAGTAGTGGCTGCATTTGACTACCAAACACGCGGGTGAGGGGAATGTCCTTGCTTACTCATGACATCCTCATGACACCACTGAACACACTAGTGAAGCAAAGGTTTCTAAAATTGGTTGTTAAAGCCGCAGCTGAAACATACGTCCCCTGGAACACTTTGCTCAGTTTTGTTTGTTAAATTGGTTCATTGTAGCTCTTACTAATTTGATTGCGGTTAATTTTACTGTAACTTTATTAAACTACTTAATCTATTTTAACATAAGTTAATTAAACTACATAATATTAAATTTGAAGCTCTTTTTTCCTTTTGTTTGAAAGGCAGGTAAATATGGGATCTACATAAGCTTGTGAAAGTTGAATGCAAACAAGTGAAAGTGAGCGTGCCTCCAAACTATGGGACACAGTACCACAAACCTTAGAAACAA
>NC_140587.1:55181991-55184491 GCF_964204655.1 Triturus cristatus
TCAAGTCCGACCGCGCAAGTACGATCCGTATCAGCCAGACCTGGGTGGTCCCTGGCCATCTGGTCGCCTGGCTGCGCGACCAGATGGCCCTGCGGGCCGGGCGACCAGATGGCCGGGCCGGCCTGGAAGTTCCGATGAGGGTCCATTTGCCTCCCGGATTCCAGCCGGGGCTCCAGGAGGTCGGGCACGTCGGCGCCTAGGGTCCCCTCTGTCACCTTGTGCGCACGGATTACAAGAAAGGGGGGTAATTTCCCTCCGGATTAGTAGGGGCAGGGTATGCCGGAACACCCCTCCGGGGCTGACGGTTCTTTGCCGGGGACCAGATGGGCTGAGCCCGGGCAACATCCTCCCAGGCCTCCGGGGCTTCCCTCCTCCGGCACGCGGCGTGGCAAAGTGCCCAGGGACGGGCTCCACGGGTCCCGGGCAGTCCTCCCCCGGGCGCCCAGGCCCCGAGAGCTCCGGTGGACCTCCCCGTGCCCGAGGCCAACCCGGGAAGCAGAGTCCCCACCCCGAGCCCTTGGTGTGAGGGTGGGCAGGCGGGAGCCCTACCGCTATGGCTCGGGCAGACAGGAGCCCTTTCAGTTGCCGGCCACCCGGTCGCGCCTTTCCCCTCGGCCATCTGGTCGCGCGCAATGCTTTCCAATGGGGCGACCAGATGGCCGGGCCGGCCTGGAAGTCCCGATGAGGGTCCATTCGCCTCCCGGATCCCAGCCGGGGCTCCAGGAGGCCGGGCGCGTCCGCGCCTAGGGTCCCCTCCGTCACTCGCAGCGCGCGGGTTACAAGAAAGGGGGGTATCCTTCCTCTGGATTAATAGGGGCAGGGAATGCCATGAAACACCCATGCCGGGGCTGTGCGGTTCATTGCCGGGGACCAGATGGGCTACGCCCGGGCAACATCCTCCCAGGCCTCTGGGGCTTCCCTCCTCCAGGCCGCGGCATGGCAAAGTGCCCAGGGATGGGCTCCGGTGGTCCCGGGCAGTCCTCCCCCCCGGGCGCCCAGGCCCCGAGAGCTCCGGTGGTCCTCCCCGTGCCTGAGGCCCAGCCGGGAAGCAGAGTCCCCACCCCGAGCCCCTGGTGGGTGGGCAGGCGGGAGTCCTTTCAGTTGCCGGCCACCCGGTGGCTCCTTTCCCCTCGGCCATCTGGTCGCGCGCAATGCTTTCCAATGGGGCGACCAGATGGCAGGGCCAGGCCTGGAAGTCCCGATGAGGGTCCATTTGCCTCTCGGATCCCAGCCGGGGCTCCAGGAGGCCGGGTGCGTTCGCCCCTAGGGTCCCCTCCGT
Source organism: Triturus cristatus (assembly GCF_964204655.1). NCBI lineage: Eukaryota > Metazoa > Chordata > Amphibia > Caudata > Salamandridae > Triturus > Triturus cristatus. The sequence goes on from NC_140587.1 coordinate 55,183,271, forward strand.
CACTCGGAGCGCGCGGGTTTCAAGAACGGGGGGTAGCCTTCCTCCGGATTACTAGGGACAGGGTACTCTGGGACCCCTCTCGGTCCTCAGCCGGCAACTGGGTCCTGCCGTGTGGCAGGGTGGCCGGAGGGCCTTTCCCTGCGCCTGTGGGCCCGGGAGCCCCGGCTGGGTCCAGGGGCCCAGCCAGGCCCCGGGTCGGGGTCTCCGGCCCCGGGCGCCGTCCCCCGGCCTGCGGCACCGCCAAAGGCCCGGGACGGGGTTCCGTTGTGGCCGGGGTGCCTCCCGTGGCTGGATTGGGTTCAGGAGCTCCGGCCGGGCCCCGGGGAGGGCGGCCTCCTTGCCCCGGTCTCCGTCCCGGGTCCTGCCGCGTGGCAGGGTGCCCGGGGAGGGGTCCGGAGGGCCCGGGGAGGCTTCCCCTGCGCCTGCGGTCCCCGGAGCCCCGGCTGGGTCCAGGGGCCTGGCCGGGCCCCAGGTCGGGGTCTCCGGCCCCGGGCGCCGTCCCCCGGCCTGCGGCACTGCCAAAGGCCCGGGACGGGGTTCCGTTGCGGCCGGGGTGCCTCCCGTGGCGGCATTGGGTTCAGGAGCTCCGGCCGGGCCCCTGGGGGCCCCGGGGAGGGCGGCCTCTCCGCCCCGGTCTCCGTCCCAGGTCCTGCCGCGTGGCAGGGTGTCCGGGGAGGGGTCCGGAGGGCCCGGGGAGGCTTCCCCTGTGCCTGCGGTCCCCGGAGCCCCGGCTGGGTCCAGGGGCCCGGCTGGGCCCGGGGTCGGGGTCTCCGGCCCCGGGCGCCGTCCCCCGGCCTGCGGCACTGCCAAAGGCCCGGGACGGGGTTCCGTTGCGGCCGGGGTGCCTCCCGTGGCTGGATTGGGTTCAGGAGCTCCGGCCGGGCCCCTGGGGGCCCCGGGGAGGGCGGCCTCCCCGCCCCGGTCTCCGTCCCGGGTCCTGCCGCGTGGCAGGGTGCCCGGGGAGGGGTCCGGAGGGCCCGGGGAGGCTTCACCTGCGCCTGCGGTCCCCGGAGCCCCGGCTGGGTCCAGGGGCCCGGCCGGGCCCCGGGTCGGGGTCTCCGGCCCCGGGCGCCGTCCCCCGGCCTGCGGCACTGCCAAAGGCCCGGGACGGGGTTCCGTTGCGGCCGGGAAGCCTCCCCACGCTCGTCTGGGTTCCGGAGCTCCGGCCGGGCCCCTGGGGGCCCCGGGGAGGGCGGCCTCCCCGCCCCGGTCTCCGTCCCG
>NC_140587.1:55194491-55416991 GCF_964204655.1 Triturus cristatus
TCGGTCAGGGCCTGGGGCGTGGGAGTCCCCGTCCTGCGGCCTGACAAGTGTCCGTCTGCCCGGGACAAGGGTCCCTGGTGCAGAGCCCTGGAGCCCTGCGTGGGTGGGCAGGCAGGGAGCCCTACCACTATGGCTGCTTTCAGTTGCCGGCCATCTGGTGGCTCCTTTCCCCTCGGCCATCTGGTCGCGCGCAATGCTTTCCAATGGGGCGACCAGATGGCCGGGCCGGCCTGGAAGTCCCGATGAGGGTCCATTTGCCTCCCGGATCCCAGCCAGGGCTCCAGGAGGCCGGGCGCGTTCGCCCCTAGGGTCCCCTCCGTCACTCGCAGCGCGCGAGTTACAAGAAAGGGGGGGTATCCTTCCTCCGGATTAGTAGGGGCAGGGTATGCCGGAACACCCATGCCGGGGCTGTGCGGTTCATTGCCGGGGACCAGACGGGCTACGCCCGGGCAACATCCTTCCCAGGCCTCCGGGGCTTCCCTCCTCCGGGCCGCGGCATGGCAAAGTGCCCAGGGACGGGCTCCACGGGTCCCGGGCAGTCCTCTCCCCCCCCCCCCCCCCCGGGCGCCCAGGCCCCGAGAGCTCCGGTGGTCCTCCCCGTGCCTGAGGCCCAGCCGGGAAGCAGAGTCCCACCCCGAGCCCCTGGTACAGGAGGGAGTCCTTTCAGTTGCCGGCCATCTGGTCGCGCCTTTCCCCTCGGCCATCTGGTCGCGCGCAATGCTTTCCAATGGGGCGACCAGATGGCAGGGCCAGGCCTGGAAGTCCCGATGAGGGTCCATTCACCTCTCGGATCCCAGCCAGGGCTCCAGGAGGCCGGGTGCGTTCGCCCCTAGGGTCCCCTCTGTCACTCGGAGCACGCGGGTTTCAAGAACGGGGGGTAGCCTTCCTCCGGATTACTAGGGACAGGGTACTCTGGGACCCCTCTCGGTCCTCAGCCGGCAACTGGGTCCTGCCGTGTGGCAGGGTGCCCGGAGGGTCTTCCCCTGCGAGCCCGGGAGCACCGGCTGGTTCCAGGGGCCCGGCCGGGCCCCGGGTCGGGGTCTCCGTCCCCGGGCCCTGTCCCCCGGCCTGCGGCACTGCCAAAGGCCCGGGACGGGGTTCCGTCGTGGCCGGGGAGCCTCCCCTCGCTCGCCTGGGTTCAGGAGCTCCGGCCGGGCCCCTGGGGGCCCCGGGGAGGGCGGCCTCCCCGCCCCGGGCTCCGTCCTGGGTCCTTCCGCGTGGCAGGGTGCCCGGGGCGCGGTCCGGAGGGCCCGGGGAGGCTTCCCTTGCGCCTGCGGTCCCCGGAGCCCCGGCTGGTTCCAGGGGCCCGGGCGGGCCCCGGGTTGGGGTCTCCGTCCCCGGGCCCCGCCCCCCGGCCTGCGGCACTGCCAAAGGCCCGGGACGGGGTTCCGTCGTGGCCGGGGAGCCTCCCCTCGCTCGCCTGGGTTCAGGAGCTCCGGCCGGGCCCCTGGGGGCCCCGGGGAGGGCGGCCTCCCCGCCCTGGGCTCGGTCCTGGGTCCTTCCGCGTGGCAGGGTGCCCGGGGCGCGGTCCGGAGGGCCCGGGGAGGCTTCCCTTGCGCCTGCGGTCCCCGGAGCCCCGGCTGGTTCCAGGGGCCCGGGCGGGCCCCGGGTCGGGGTCTCCGTCCCCGGACCCCATCCCCCGGCCTGCGGCACTGCCAAAGGCCCGGGACGGGGTTCCGTCGTGGCCGGGGAGCCTCCCCTCGCTCGTCTGGGTTCAGGAGCTCCGGCCGGGCCCCTGGGGGCCCCGGGGAGGGCGGCCTCCCCGCCCCGGGCTCCGTCCTGGGTCCTGCCGCGTGGCAGGGTGCCCGTGGAGGGGTCCGGAGGGCACGGGGAGGCTTCCCCATCGCCTGCGGTCCCGGGAGCCCCGGCTGGGTCCAGGGGCCCGGCCGGGCCCTGGGTCGGGGTCTCCGTCCCCGGGCCCCGTCCCCCGGCCTGCGGCACTGCCAAAGGCCCGGGACGGGGTTCCGTCGTGGCCGGGGAGCATCCCCTCGCTCGCCTGGGTTCAGGAGCTCCAGCCGGGCCCCTGGGGGCCCCGGGGAGGGCGGCCTCCCCGCCCCGGGCTCCGTCCTGGGTCCTGCCGCGTGGCAGGGAGCCCTGGGCGCAGTCCGGAGGGCCCGGGGAGGCTTCCCCATCGCCTGCGGTCCCGGGAGCCCCGGCTGGGTCCAGGGGCCCGGCCGGGCCCCGGGTCGGGGTCTCCGTCCCCGGGCCCCGTCCCCCGGCCTGCGGCACTGCCAAAGGCCCGGGACGGGGTACCGTCGTGGCCGGGGAGCCTCCCCTCGCTCGCCTGGGTTCAGGAGCTCCGGCCGGGCCCCGGGGAGGGCGGCCTCCCTGCCCCGGGCTCCGTCCTGGGTCCTGCTGCGTGGCAGGGTTCCCGGGGCGATGTCCGGAGGGCCCGGGGAGGCTTCCCCATCGCCTGCGGTCCCGGGAGCCCCGGCTGGGTCCAGGGGCCCGGTCGGGCCCCGGGTCGGGGTCTCCGTCCCCGGGCCCCGTCCCCCGGCCTGCGGCACTGCCAAAGGAGCTCCGGCCGGGCTCCTGGGGGCCCCGGGGAGGGCGGCCTCCCCGCCCCGGGCTTCGTCCTGGGTCCTGCCGCGGCATGACAATTTCCCAAACGGTTACGAGTCGGACGGAGAATACGCTCCGACCGACAGTTTGGACCCGCTTTCTTCAGGATCGGAATCGGCACCAAAGTAGGCATGCTAAACAAAACATCTTTAATTCAACAGTGCCAAGAACGAAAATCCACAGGCTAAAAAAAGGTTTGCAAGTTATAAAAACACATCCAACAAAGGTATTTGATTTAGCACACCTGAAAAAAATTAAATACCCAAAAATGAACACATTTTTTATTTCAATCTAATGCCCGCCATGCCCTAAATGAAACTTTAAATTCCACAGACACCACAGAAAGAGTTGTTTCATTTACCCATGATTAGCTCTGGACCTACTGGCTGAAAGGCCTATTGGCAGAGGCAGACTACTGGGCTACATAGTAAATTAAATAAATATTACACATTTATTTCAGAATTGGAGAAAATGCAGTGAACTGTGCAACATGCTTCCTTTATAAAAGAAGAAAAATTACTTACAAAGAAACAATTAGGCTCCTTTTGAAACTACAGGCCACTCTCAACAATAACATTTTTAAAAAAGATGACAATTACAAATAAATCTAGGTGCATGGCCCCAATCAATTAATCAGTTAAACTTTATTCGGCCACATGATGGCCATAAAAGTACGTTACATTTTTTTAAAAAGACATTGATGTTGTAAGTTAAAATAGAGAAAGTTATAGAGACACAAATGGCAGACATTTTCTAATGACCCAAATCATGAATGTAAGCCCACCATATTATTTCATTTACGGATCGCCCTTGACAGAAAACATGCAATCCCAAAACAAACGAAGGGGGAAGAAAGCATTTGTAGGTAGGGCAGTGCTGGCCTAACTTGTGCAAAATATCAATCTTTAAAAAGTGGTAGAATATATTTAACTCTCAGTTCAGTATAAAAGCCACAGAAGAACATAAAGTGCAAAATATCTTGTTCAGAGAAGTTGTCACATGCGCATGGTTGCAGAGAGCCTAACTTTGAGAAGCCTTTAGGTACAGTTAGGAGCCAGTGAATACAACTAAATCTAAACCTAGATAAAATAAACTGGGGGTGCAGGTTATTTACAAAAGACCTAAATGGTTGACTTGAAATGCCAGGACTTAAAATCATAAAATATCTACACAAAGGTTTCATAAGTTCTTTTGTTTCTCTATCTAATTGCCTCCTAGTGAGAAATTGAGTTTTTAAATGTTTCACACTTTCAGGTTGCAGCCTCCTAGGATTCTTAAATAGCTCTGGTTGCCCAAAAGTTGAAAGCTGCTGTGAAATATAGTTTAACCACGGGATTTCCATGGCTCCATCCAAACTCATACAATCTTCTAAGATGGTCTGGTTTAAATTTGTTTTATCTTTCGACTAAATATTTAGCCACCATATAAGGGGTGTTGCAGCAATTTAGTCTGTCAAGTAGCCCTGTCTTTGTTCCTCATGGATGATAAAACGTGGAATGCTAGGGGGAGCAGCCAAGAGTTTTCGTAAATAGTTATTTTCTACCCCCTGGAGTTCACTACAATCCTTAAAACCCCACACCACACTACCATACGCTGTCATTGTGACACATTTCTCGTTATATATTTTTAGCAGTGGTTGTATTGGTTTACTACCTAATCTTCTAGCGAAATCCAGTGAGGCTCCAGTCGCTCTTGCCAAAATATTTTTCTTTAGAGCGTGCTGTGCTACCCAGGAGCCCCTGCCGTCAAATACTACTCCCATGTATGGATAAGTGGGCACATTGGTTAGCACTCCACCTTTACATGGAAGAGATTTATTCCCCCTTTTTGAGTAACCCATTGACATAATGTGTGATTTTTTAAAATTAACTGCAAGATCCAGGGCTACCATGAAATCAATAAAAGAGTAAACTAAAGATTTCAAACAAACAACATCAATTTTCCAACTTACTTGTGGAATCTCAAATTCAAAAGTCCTCAAATCCAATGATATCTGATGCAGCAGACACACAAAGTGATCCTTCCAGCTCCAAATCCAAATGAAAAGTGACCAGGAGATAGACAAAGCAATGGGAGGAGTCTGCTGGACAGGGAGAGGAAGTTGGAGACTCTCGGGCACTTCCTTCCTCTTCAGAAAAAAAGTAAAAAAAGAAAAAGGACTCCATGCACAAGTTGAGGAGTTTTTTTTTGCCAAATTGTCATTTCGAGAAGGTTTTGATGCTGTTCGGGGACAGAACATTCTCCAGATTGCAGTCATGGGAAATTCTGTGCATTCGGGATCGCGTTCTTCACAAAACTTCTGCCGGAAGTCCGATGGTGCACCCAAATGACGTGTTTGTGATCAGAAACTATAGCGGGACCATGCGGCCGCTTAGCAAATCTGGTGGTGTGGCGAACGGCTCAGGAAATCTTGTCAGCAATGACAGGCAGCCAGTAAGTCACTCCAGCGTTGGTGAAAACACATTTTGGGCTCCCATACACAAAACAATTCTGCTTCGTTGCAGTGTGGAGTTTTTGGGCAACTCCGAGTCCTACGCGGAACGTGAAGTTGCCAAAACTCCACAAACTCTGCAAGTGGTGCGGAGTTTTACACCCAGGGTTAGGTAAAACATCGATTTCCTCCACAATTCTGGTTTTTGATGATTTTATGTTGTCTTCCACAGTTCTAGCTCAAGACAATTGCATGCTTTTTGATGACTGCATGCTGTCCTCCGCAGGTCTAGCTTGTGATGATTGCATGCTGTCCTCCACACTTCTAGTATGTGATGACTGCATGCTGTCCTTCACTCTTCTAGCTTGTGAAGATTGCATGCCGTCCTCCACACTTCCAGTATGTGATGACTGTGTGCTATCCCCCACAGCTCTAGCTTGTGATGAGTGCATGCTGCACTGCACACTTCTAGTATGTGATGACTGAATGCTGTCTTCCACAGTTGTAGCTTTTGACTATGGCATATCGTCCTCCACAGTTCTAGCTTGTAATGATTGCATATGGTCCTCTACAGTATTAGTTTGTGATGATTGCATGCTGTCCTTCACAGTTTTACCTTGTGATTATTGCATGGTGCCCTCCACAGTTCTTGCTTGTGACGATTGTACGCTGTCCTTCACAGATCTAGATTGTGATAAGTGCATGAGGTCCTCAACAGTTCTAGCTTGTGCCAATTGCTTGTTGTCCTCCACACTTCTAGGTTGTGAAGATTACATGCTGCCCTCCACAGTTCTAGCTTGTAAAGATTGCATGCTGTCCTCCAGACTTCTAGCTTGTGATGATTGCATGCTGTCCTCCACAGTTCTAGCTTGTGAAGATTAATATATGAAACAACTTCCAGGCGTATCCTGTTTCTGATTAGAGTTAAAATCTATCCCTTGGCTCTTCCTGATTTTGATGGAAGGGCAGCAGTGTAAAATGAATGATAGCCATCTAAATTGATCGACCCGGTTTCCCAAGTTTCCTGTAAACAAATCATGTCATACCTAACGACAATAGTTACCCAATCAGGATTTGACAATTTACTACCCAAGCCTGCAATATTCCATGACATAAGTGTGATGGGATATGTCTGATCATGTATTGCAGTTACAGACATATTAGGTTCAGTATTCTGTATAGGTGTGTTTGGAACAGGAGTGGGTAATCTTCTGTTCAAACGATGTGAATCACAACCCTCCAAATCCGATAACACATTAAATTGATTGTGTGTAGGAAAGTGAGCAGAAGACAGTCAAGAGCGGTGTTGCAGGTGACTAAATATAGAGGAGGAGGGGCAGGCCGGAGCAGGTGGTTGTTGGTCTCGCAATATTGAGGGTATTGGCTCTGTAGAAATACCACAACGGTGGAGCAAATATCTGTGTTAGCGGAGTTGGAGCTGTTGGAAGCCGTTGTAATAATGTTTGCACCATTTTTGGGAGAATTAAAATTAACCACCACACAATCACCCTTAAAAAAAAAACTCTGAAACCCCTACCCAGGCTAATCTTCTAGCCATTAAATATGTGACAATATCGCCCTCTTACCCCCAACATGTTTGTCGAGCCAGTAACTTACTTTACACATCAGTTGTTCTGTTATCTCTTTTTGGGAACAAGATAAACTAGGAACATTGGGCAATATTACAACAAAAGGACAAGCTGCCGGGGTAAGTGATAAATTTGTGTAATTGGCTTTTGTGATCCTTTTTTCAAATTCAAATTCGGGTCTTTGGTCTGGTCTTCTCCCAGATCTTAAAGGAGACAAAAGTGTATCATTGGAAGTTCCTTGAGATGTTGGATCTCTACTACTGTCTCTGGTTGAGTTTTGAGCCAAGGGGTTGGAGATTTGCACAGCGGATTGTGGCTGAGTAGAGGGGGGAAATAGGGGAATTCTTTCTAGATTAGTATTTCTATTCACTCTTATTAAGCCCTGGTTGGTTGGTATGGGGGCCAAAGCTTTGGTGGGTTTTGTGTCGCTCTACAGAATAAAAAGACTCAATACTGGCCTCAATTCTGGAAAGCCTATCTATCAGACGTTGAGGTCAAACTGTAATTGACTGTTCTAACTTTAAAATTCGGCATTCCGGAGAAAAAGGGGAGAGTGCATTAGATTCTTGAGATACAACAGTTGTGGCTTTTGTTGGCTTTCCTCCTCCTTTTTTCTTCATTAAATGGGGTTCTGATGAGCCCGGGGGGAATGGAGCATTTGCTGTCTGAGCAATCAAACGTTTGGACTGAGTGATAGATGGCTCCGAGGCTGGTAATAGCAGAACTAGTGTAATCACAGCGGGTACCTCCTTGGTTACGGGGTCAGATACAGGGTTAGAAAAATTAGCACACGCACCCACTTCTCCCATGGATAGCCTGCGTTCTACAGATAGTCTCTTTATCCAGTACATCAGTGGCTCTTAGAAGAAAAGAGTCTAAGGTGTTCTTGGGCTCACCTCCATTAGTTGAGATCGTTTGTTTGCGTTTCCCCATCATGGAGACAATAAATCTGGATCTATTGGGGGGATTGCGCCTCGCACGTTAGGGGGGAGCCCAGCCCATCCTCCTCCGGGCTCTGACGAGGACAGAAAGACCCACCATTGGCGCAGCGGGTGCAGCAAAATTCTTTTCTTGCGTCTCCTGGCGTGAAAAGACAACGACGGCGCCTCCTGGCATTAGAAATTCTAAGGTTTGCAGTCCCCCCACGCAAAGATGCTGGCCACAGGAATGCTGGCAGCTGATTCTGGCTGTAAGTTATTTCCAAAAATCGCATCAAACTTCAGTACTTGCATTCGACACAGTAAATCATCCAGCGCTTCTGGAGACCATGTCAAAGCGCTCCGGCATCAATGGCACAGTACTAAAGTGGTTCACCTCCTTCCTTCAACACCGCTCGCAACCAATTAAAATCTACTCCTGTCTCTCGAAGCCAACAAAAGTAACACTTGGGGTCCCGCAAAGCTCGATCCTCTCCCCAGCCCTCTTCAATCTTTTCATGGAGCCCCTCACAATCATCTTGAAAAAAACTGGAGTGAATTACCACATTTACGCTGATGATACCCAAATCTATTTCAAAATCAAGTCTCCCAGCGACATCCAACACCTCAATGCCACTCTAACGGAGATCCAAACTTGGTTCAACGCTAACCACTTAAAACTCAATCCAGATAAAACAGAACTAATCCCATTCTCTCCAAAAAGCAACCATCGTCCAATCCAAGAGTGGCTCAAGAATCTGGTCACCCTAAACTGCCCCATCGTCCTATCCGACTCTGTTAAGTCTCTAGGCATCACCCTTGACAAGAACTGATCTTCGGAGGCCCACATCAAAAACTCTGCAAAAAGTGCTCCTTTCTCTCTAAAACACCTCAAGAAATTGAAACCTTTTCTTCCCCATGATGACCTCAAGACAGTAGTCCAATCCCTAGTTCTCTCTAAAATCGACTACGGGAACGCCATCCGAACAGGAACTCCAAAAGCTCACCTAGCCCCTCTAAAGGCAGTGTTGAACATGGCCGCTCGACTCGTATCTGGAGTAAAAAGATTTGATCACATCACTCCAGCTCTCAACTCCCTCAACTGGCTTCCCATGGAAGGGAGGTGTATTTACAAACTGGCCTGCATCACACACAAAACCCTTCACTCTCCGGCCCCTAACTACCTGAACACCAAACTGGTAAGAGCAGGTCAATCCAGATCGCTGAGAAGCTCCAACTCACTCCTTCTTATTCATCTGAAACTGAAAAGGAAAACCACACAATACCGATCGTTCTCTGGCAACGCTCCCAGGATGTGGAATGCTCTCCCTATAGTCCTCAGATGCATCCCCTCCTTCTCCTGTTTCAAAAGGGACCTGAAAATCCATCTCCTTAACAAATACTTTCCTGACCAACGTCAACCAACCTAGACTTTAATATCCGAGTTTACTCCTCTCTCTTGACACTCAAGGATAGTTGGCTACCGGGCTGTGTTAACCACCTTATCTTCCATGCTGTATTTTTTTTATCCCTGGTTTTGCTTCCTTACTGCCTACTATGTAATGCAATTTCCGTCTGTTCTTCTTTACAGTATGTATGTGAAGCGCTCTGATACCTACGGGTCAAGCTAGCGCTATATAAAACTTTTAAAATAAAATAAATAAGTAGCTGCTTTGTTGTAAACACATGTCCCTTGCGCTGGCGTAATGAGCCCCTGTTGACAAAAACTCCTCAAGCAGCAGGTAGAAGAATGCCCCAGTCACTGAGCCTTTTGAAACACTGGCCCTGGTATAAAGATCAGGTGTCACCAGTCACAAGACGTTTTCACAACTGTCAATACTCACTCCGGTAGGGAGCCACAAAGAAATTATGCCCCCAGAGGTCCTGCACCTCCAGTAGATAAACATAATGAGGAAACAGACTTCTGTTATTGCAGGATCCTTGCATGCAGGTACGGGTCGTATGACACCAGGAGAGGGGTGCCGTTATTTGAATCTAGGCCAAGACAGTCCTCCTCAGACCTAGTCTGGGCATTGTGTCCTCTGCGAGGCTGCGATCCCGGCTAGGAGTATGCCTCCCCCACTGGTGGGGGCCTCTTCAGATTACAACAACACCTTTTCCCGCTACTGCCTGCGTCTAGGATTGCCCACCTACAGCGGTGCGAGCCCTGGGACAGAACGGCAGACACCAGCTTGAGGCTTCTTCGGTGTCCAGTGTCCGGGCCAGCGATTCCCAATACCTTCCTGGTGGGAGCGCGGCCACTCGACCCAGCGGCGAGGGTTGATGTCCTGCTGGGCAGATCCATCGGCAGCAGCTGGGTGACTCAGAGGATTCCCAGAATTAGATATTCACTGCTGCACGCCGCACCTCCGTCGGTTCCTCTCACCAGTGTCTTGACCCGACACAGCTGGAAGACTCCTGTCACCCAGTCATACAAAGGGTCCGCTGTTGGTGAGAATATTGTGGCCGCTTGGAGCACTCTTTCCCATGCACAATGACTTTAGTGAGTTGACTTCCGCCGGTGAGAACCACCCGGCCTGTTCACTGAGTCACAAGTGGTTAGCTTCCTGTGGGCCCACCATGCCATCTTGTATCTTCAACGATCGCCAATAATATGGATTACAGAATGATACTTTGTGTGATGATCTCATGGTCAAGTGTAAAGAAAATACTGTTCTCTGTAACCAGCCCTGCATTGTTAACAATCACCAAGGATGAATCTTTATTTTTTTTTTTACAGAGCAGAGAAAAAAGGCATAAAGTACATAATAATCACAGTGATCAACAGGAAATTTATCTGACATTTTTTTCGATCAACAAATCTCACTCATTATTCAAATGGAACCAACATGGATTAAATACCAAGCCATGGACGGAGAGCAAATTGCAACAGTAATCTGGCTAAGTCTTAAATTATTTATAAGTAAACAGATCTTACTCATTAATATTCTAAAGTGCTAGAGTGCTACAATGACCAGTTAAAATCACACTAAAATTGTTTGGGGACTTATACATTTACGTAAAATCAACCTAAGAGCACGGATACTTAAAATCATCGTCCAACTATAGTTCTCTATCCTTCATTTTAGAGCACTACTTAAAACAATATCTCAGCCATTCACAACTGTTGAAGGATTTATCGGCAGAGATGCTGCAGTGTTAAAGTGCTGTCATGCCTTTTTTTTAAAGTGCATATCAAATGAGCCAAAAAAGTGCAGTGTGCTGTAGTGCTCCCAAGTGCTGTAGTGCGATATCTATCGGATTTATATTCCCACCATAATTTCTGAATTCTCAAAGAACTTCCAAACAGCAGTAAATGTTCTTGTTGCGCCTACCCTTCTTAGCATATGCTTCTTCAAACATCATGGTTCATGTCATTTTGTTTAACCATTTAAAATAAGAAGGTACATCTTCAGACCTCAAATTCTGAAGAATTAGAGAGCGAGCAACAAGGGAACAAATCACAGTGAAGGTCTCTTCTGCTTTTGTCAAATCAGTTCTTACTCTAAAAATACCACAGAGGGCTACCTCAGCCTCTGGATCGAGCCTCTTCTGAATTGCCTGACTTATTGCAGAGAAGATCTTGACCCAGAATAGCTCTAATTTTGGGTACGTGAAGAATGTTTGAAGTCAAGCCCCTTCACCTTGTGCCTGACATCGAAAACATCTATTCTCCCCTTTTGGATATGTTTTACTAAGAGTTTTAGGGGTATAATATGTCAGCCACCTAGATAGTAAAGCTATCCTTTTAAAATTGGCAGCTCGTAATGCCTTGTTCCCTAACTGGGCTAAATATTGCCACTCCTGGTTAGAGAAAGAACAGATCGTTTCCCGTGTTACTTTTCCTAAGAATTCCTCAACCAGGGGGGACTCATTACACTTTCTCAGCTGAGAGTACCTGTTGCCAACCTCCCTTAATTTGGCTCGATATAAAGTGCTCACCTGCTTTGTTGGGGGACCGCTTAATGATAGATTATATCTATTTATAAAATTTGCAATCGGCAGACACTCAAAAAAGCTGAGCCTGTTATGATCACCATATCTATTTTTAACCTCTTGCCAAGAAATTACTTTATTATTAATAAAAAAGTGTCCCAGTTCTTCTAGCCCACAATCCTTCCAACTTTTAAGATGACTAGAGTGTATTTGAAGAGCAAGATTTTTACATTCCGCTAACTTTAAATAGTGAAATCCGGAAGAGTCGGCTTGTTTAAAAAAGGATTGCAATCTAGAGGAGGAGTCTAGTACCGTCTTATATCAGGTCTTCTTCGGCAATTTAGATGTTTTTAAAAATATCGGAATTTGTAAGCCAGATTCCTGAACCATTTTGTCAAAGAGAACATTTTCTAATGAACCATTTGATTCCAGTAGACGTGCTGTAAGATCTAAAATCGCTGCCTTATAGTAAGTTCGTATTTTCGGCAATGCTAAACCACCATGATTGGTTTCTAACTGTAATATTGAATATTGCTAGCTTAACCCTAGAAACCTTCCAACTCCAGACAAATTCCCTAAACATTGACTCCAGCTCTTTAAAATAATTGGGATTGATTTTCAAAGTACATTTATAAAAAGGAATACTAATAGGGGAAGAATATACATTTTTATTAGAGCTACACGACCTATTAAAGCTAGAGGCAGAAACGACCACTTATCGAACAAAACCTTGATTTTATTCCCGTACGAATCGTACAAGTCCCGTTCCACCGTTGAAGTACGATTCGTACGTGAAAAATACATACGAATCGCTTCGGGAAAAGGTCTACGAGACGTACCCGGACAGTTTTACGTACAAATCGTAAAACTGAAGTACGAGCGCACACGTACAATCCGTACCGCCCTTCCGAATACACAAGCGTATGGAAACGTCCCGTACGGAGCGAACTCCATACCACTCGTATCCGGGTAAACTTGTGCCCGGGATACGAGTCGTACAGCCCCCCTCCCCCGCATATGTCCGCACATACCCCCGTATGTCAGCACCGTACCCCCGTATGTCAGCACCGTACCCCCCATGTCCGCACCATACCCCAGCCCCATACTTGTACGCACCAAACCCCCCCCACCGTACCCCAGCCCTGTACTTGTATGCACCGTACCCCAGCACCGTACACCAGCCCCGTACTTGTACGCACCGAACCCCACCACCGTACCCCAGCCCCGTACTTGTACGCACCGTACCCCCCCACCGTACCCCAGCCCTGTACTTGTATGCACCGTACCCCAGCACTGTACCCCAGCCCCGTACTTGGACGCACCGTACCCCACCACCGTACCCCAGCCCCGTACTTGTACGCACCGTACCTCAGCCCCGTACCCCAGCCCCGTACTTGTACACACCGTACCCCAGCCCCATACCCGAGCCCCGTACTTGTAAGCACCGTACCCCAGACCCATACCCCAGCCCCGTACTTGGATGCACCGTACCCCACCCCCGTACTTGTACGCACCGTACCCCAGCCCCGTACTTGGATGCACCGTACCCCAGCCCCGTACTTGGACGCACCGTACCCCAGCACCGTACCCCAGCACCATACCCCAGCCCCGTACTTTTACGCACCGTACCCCAGCCCCGTATTTGTACGCACCATACCCCAGCCCCGTACCTGTACGCACCGTACACCAGCCACGTACCTGGACGCACCGTACCCCAGCACCGTACTTGGACGCACCGTACCCCAGCACCGTACCCCAGCATCGTCCCCAGCCCTGTACTTGTATGCACCGTACCCCAGCCTGTACTTGTACGCACCGTACCCCAGCACCGTACCCCAGCCCCGTACTTGGACGCACCGTACACCAGCACCCTCCCCCAGCATTGCGTATGTACAGACCTTACAACAACATTGCATATGCGAGCACGGTACAACAACATCGCGTAACAATAATTCTTTTCACTTTTCTATTTCATTCTTACTTCACACTTTCTATCAACACGATTTTTCAAGACTTCAGTTGGTATACTGGCTTTTATAGTAATGATTGGAAATTACTCACTCTATTTATATGATTATAAGAAAACATCAATGCACAGACTATCCCTCAGGCACAATACTAACAATATGTGTATTGCAGATTGTTTTCATCTAAGTATACATACCAGTTAAAGCATCTAATAAATACCATTTCTTTGCAAAAAACTTTTGTTTACAGCCTTGAAAAAGTTACATATAGTAACGAAACACGTGTCGGCTGTCTTTGGTTGCTTCCACAACTGCTTCAATTGGCTGTCTTTGGTTGCTTTGCAACTGCTTCAATTTGGAAGTATTTAGAATTAGGACCTTCTTTTTGGCGAATATATTTGTACACAGTATTTGAAGTGAAGATTAATCCAACTTTGTAAAGAATTGCATTGAATTGTAAATTTTGATCTGCTTGAAAGTTTTGATTATTGTGCTTTGAATTGCATACTTCATTTTAGCAATAATAAGAATCTCGAGCCAAATAATATTACATTTTACCAGAAATACTCCTATATGATGTTTTCTTCTTTTCTTTATTGATTTATGTACCTTTTTGGTCTACCAATTTATGAAAACTGTTACTCATGCAGAATCGATCGAACAGGCCATTTATTCATATTTGATTACTATATGCCAAATTACTGCGCATCTAAATATTAGAGTGCCGAGATACTATTGTTTTCTAAACGCATGTACCAACAGGTGTTCTCGTAATACCTGTTTTTTTAACATCTTTGACAGTGAGATGTTTTTGTTTTCTTGAAGGGCACCGTCACTTTAATACAATTACGTACTAGAAACGGCCACAATTAATTTCACTCATAGAATATGATGTGCGACTGTTGTAACCACCACTGCCCCCCTTTTGATATTGTAAACTTCGCGTATGTACGCACCTTACATACGCGAAAACAACTCGTACTGAACCAGGACACTGTAAAACAGCACAAGGAGGGTCAATTCGACTCGCACAACACCACAAAACACGTCTACAGTCGAAAATACATCTAAATAACTGACCTGGCACATCCAAACAGGCAAACAGAGGCCCGAAATCACAACCACCTCTTATAACACACCCACCAAAATTTCAAAATCAGGCACACCCACAAATGGACCAATAAAAAGGGCCCACACACACAAACCATGAGCCTTTGCAACAGACTCACTGCAGCTACAGAGCATACCCCAACAACTGCACCCATACACCTTAACATATACACCTTCACACACACTCCTTCACACATACCCCTTCTTCACATTCCCACACGCACCTTCACATTCACACCCACAACCATCCACACCCTCACCCCACACCATGCCCACAGACAAGAATCCAAAGTTCACAAGGGAGGAGCTGGACATCCTTGTCAACGAAGTCATCAGAGTCGAGCCACAGATCTTTGGAACATTGGTCAGACAGACCAGCATAGCCGAAAAATCACGCCTGTGGCAGAGGATCGTCGATAGGGTGAATGCTGTTGCGCCCATCAGAAGGACCAGGAATGAATGCCAAGCCAGGTGGTACGATCTGCGGAGGGCAGTCAAGCGCAAAATGAACGAGGACTACGCCCAGAGCAACATCACTGGAGGTGGGCTGCCCCGCAGACCGGTAAATTACCATCCCTGGGAGGAGAAGGTGATGGCCCTGCTTCCGCCGGTGGGAGTACACGGAGTCGAAGGAGTTGCAGAGCCTGGTGAGTACACAAACAACTTACGTAACATGGGGGGAATGGCATCCACACCCCAACTACACCAAATGCACGCAACTACCCCCAAGCCCTCACCTGACACACCACACTCAAAAACAACGCTCATGCCACTAACATGTGTATTCCCCATTCACAAAGCAAGGCCATGCCATGTCCCATGCTACACGAACCACCAACACAAGACTGGATGTCTGGGATGCTGGGAGGGTGGGGCTCACAAAACACATTGTTCAACTCAGAAGCAGACACCATTGCCCTCAACCCATATGGCCCAGGTACATACCCATGCACCATGCTCAATGCACAGGGACTGGCTAAGTACTGACAAGGTAGCTGACACTTGGCCCTGCTGTAGGCAGCACAAGGCCCTCCTGTGACCACTGTAAACTCAAACACCAACACCACAAGCTCAGATATCTAGGACAGGAACTCACGCTCACTCTCATGGCAGCATGCTCCATGAGGGGACAGATACATCACCTGGGAGACCCAATGCCAAATCACACTACACCCACCAGCAGGCCCTGTCACACACACCCCATACACAAGCACACCCCCCCGGGGCAGGCAATGGATTTACCCACTCTCACAATGGACATGTGACACAACAAGATCAATCCATAGCCAAAGAAGCATCCAAGCAAAAATTATACATGTCAAACACTCAGGAGAACATATCAATCTGTCCCCCGCAACATACCCATCCACAAGTGAACATTTAGGGGAATGCTAGGTACATACAACTACCTGGAGGAACTGTGCCAACTTGAATATGTATGAAACATGGATGTTGCATGAAAAAGCATGAACATTGTCTCTCTCTCTCACACACAGGGCAATGTCATGGATCTCCCCCCAACAATGGGGGGGAAGAATCACAGTCCCAGGCTCAGGAGGAACCTGATCCCACTGGCAGCGACACCTCTCAACACTCCGCGGATGACCCCAACCCACCTGGACCCTCTGGTGCCCAAGTCCCTGCAGCACCTGCTTCAGGTACATCTGTGCCAACCACCACCCCCATTACTGCCACATCCCAGGAGACACCCAGGAGCCCTGCCCGCACAGAACAACTGAGCCAGTCTGACCTGGAGGGACAAGGTTCTCTGGGCACCCAGGAGGAGGCAGACAACCCCGCAACTGCCATCCCTCAGGGGTCCCGTAGACCCGATGTGCCCACAACGGCAGGCCAGGCTCGTGTGGGCAGGGGGGTGGGAGTGGAGGCAGGCAGAGGCGAGAACCTGACCAGCCAGCTGAAGGGACCGGTATGTCACACATACGCAACATCATGGAGGCATACCGGCGTGACACCAGGGCCATCAGCCAGGTAGTGGAGACCCTCACAGAGATTAAGAACCAGCAGGCAGAGCAACACGCCAGTCAACAACAACACCAAGGACGGATGGAGGCAAGACTGGCTGAGCTCCTGGCGGTGCAAACGGACATAAGCCGTTCGCTCCATCGGATCGCCGACAACATGGCCAACCCTCCCTGTGCCACCAGGAGAAGACCACCACCAGCCACAGGGAGGGAGGAGGAGGAGGATTCGTCCGACGGAGCGTCCCAAACATCGTCAAGGCCTGCATATGAGGATCCCGCGAGGAAGGGGGGTCGTCCACGGAAAAGACCGTGAGAGGCAGCGGACCATCCACATCTCCCAGGTCACCTGGCCTGGCACCTGGCCTTCATGCGCAACAGCAGTACCTCATCCACTGACATTCTCTGCCACATGGACTTGCTGGTCACAGTCTGACCAATGATGACAAACACTTCAAATGACAAGGATCCCATCTCCCCCTGTGAACTTTGGATTCTATGCACACTGTATAGCACCTATTTTTCCCCACCAAACACGCTCCCCACCGAGAATAAAACTAAATTTCTTTAATTAGATGTTGCAGTCATTTTGCATGAGTCCACAACATACGTGTGGGGAAATGACAAACTATGCCTGAGTGTTGAACTAACTCCAGCCATCCATACCCTGGGATCTGAGTCCGGTACAGGACACACATGGGTCACAATGTATCATCCAATACAGACATGGAGCACAATACTCACCCGTGATGGCCTCAATCTGCTGAGGGGAGGGTTGCAATACTGTGCGGACAGACCAATTTGGAAGAGGATCATTAAGGCATAGAGGTCATGGCTCATGTGGAGATTCCAGGGGAGGGAGTCCCAGGTATGTTTGGCCAGGTGGGAGAACTATCTCCTGCATGCTGGAGTTCGGTGGATGTGAAGAATGGTGGCCAGGGCAAGTTTGGATGCACGGAGTTGGCCCAAGAGGGTCTCCGATGACAGATGTCCAAGGTTGGTTTGGGGTCTGGGGTTGTGGACTGCCTCCTGAGTGTGGGTGAGGAGTCTCAAGGTCATCCTGCAGCAGACAGTGATCCAGTGCAGCTATCTCAGGTGGACGGTGATGTGGCTGGGCCGCGGGATGATGCAGCTGAGGTGTGCAGATGCACCCTGGATGTGGACAAGTTTTCCGGGAGTTTGGCTGTACTTGCTCCGTACAGGGCGGGGCTGTAGTTGACACAGCTGGTGTCGTGGACCTGGGGGACGGTCTGTCTTGCCTTGGAGTGGCTCTATCTGTGGATCATGTGCATCATGCGGAGGGTATTGCAGCATGAGATACAGATGCTGGTGAGTTGCATGGCAATTGTGAGCGACGAGTGCGTGGCCACTGGGTGCTGGTGCAGTGCCCTGGTGGGTGGGACACAAGGAGTTGACCCAGCTGTAAGGGGACAATCCTCAGATGATTACCTCAGTCCTGTACAAGTCCAGCCTCAGGTGGCTGATGTTCAGCCATTCATCAACGGACATCATGCCTTCTTGAAGGTTGGAACTGACAATGGCTGCGTCTTTGGTGAGGGTGAGGAGCAGCTGGCTGTCAATGGCATACGAGATGATGATGAGGTTGTGTGTGCATGTGATGGGGGAGAGGGGGGTCTTGGACACATTGAAGATTGACACGCTGAGAGATGATCCCTGGGCCATGTGCCAGATGACGCCACTATACTACATGCTGAATGCTTGAGTCCCACTCCCCTGGCCTTGCTGGTAAGCTAATTGGTGATTTCATCCTGGTTCATCTCCTGGATACCAGTGTTCGAGATGTGTGAGCTGACAGTGTGTGAGCACATCGTGCATAATGCTGTGGAGAGGTCAAGGGGGGTGGCCTTACCATTGTTGAGCAGGGCAAAGTTGTCGGTGTTGGTGGCAATGATTACGCTTGCAGTGGGGTGATTACTGTGGAAGACGGTCTTGTGCAGGTTACCTGGAGCTCTTTGCGTGGAGGAAGTTTGTCAGTTGCTCGTTGACTGTCTTCCTGATAACATTACCTGGCTAGGGAAGCACGGTGATGTTCCTTGAGAGCCAGCGTTCCTGCCGTCCATTGTCTAAGAAGTGCCTGGGTCACTGCCTGCCTCTATCTACCATGGAATGTGGCTAACTCAAATGATACATACATGACGTGCTGGACGGGGGTACAAGGATGGGGAATGATGTGGTTGAGATGTTGTGTGGGAAGGTGCCTGATGGAGATCCCCAGGGGATGTTGCACATGAGCCGGGTGTAGTATCTGCTGATGATGGAAGTCCAAAACCTGAGGGGGATTTGTCCCTCATATAATAATGGGTTCTGACCCTGTGTGCCAAGGCTTGCGTGTATGTCCATGAGCTTGCAGTGTTAGAAAGTTGCAAGGGATTGGCTCAGCCTTGCAAGGATGGGGTGTCTTTTGGATGGAGAGCTGATGTCAGTGCACTCACGATGCTGATGAGCTCCTTGATGTCGTGCGGTTTTTTGGCCTCGGCCCCATCTGAAGGACCTCCAATTGTCCTTGCTGATGATATGGTGATGGCTGTGTGTGCCGTTTTCCAGGGTTGTAAGGCCACTGATGGTTATTTGTGTTGCAAGCTGTGCACAAGAGTCCTGCTAGACGTGTATGAGTCCAGTAGGTCTGCCTTGTCCCAGGTGGCTTAATTGTTGATGTGCATCACAGGAAAGTCCGTCAACGTGGCTAGATTGTTGCCTCAGTTGCTGATCCAGTGTGTGAGGTTGCAGGGTGTGGCAGTGGTGTTGGTTCCAGTGTCCCACACAGCATGTCTGTGTTGCTTTGGGGGATTGGTAGCGGGGTGTGTGGCAGTGTGTTGCTCGTCGGAGACGTGGATGCTAATGTGGATGGACCAATGATGGATGCTGGTGTGGTTCTCATCCAGCCAGAAGTTCCTGGCCCACAGCCACATGTATCCTGTGGATGTGAGGGCGTGCATGACGATGGACGTGTTGATGGCTTTGCGGAATTGTGGATGTAGGCCTGGAGATCTGTAGATGAGTGTTACTCTGAGGGTTTGCAGGGGTTTGTGCTAAACCGGATTTGTGACCCTGAGTGCGTACTTGGGAATAGATATCAATTCATCCTCCGGGATTGTTAGTGCCATCCCTGCGGGTGCTCTAGTAGCCGTCTGAGATGGCAATGAAGAAGTTGTGTGCTGAGGATACTTTCATCCAGGTCACTGTCATGAAGGTGATGTGTGGGCCTGTTGTGTTGAGGAGGTAACAGAGTCCCATGGTGTGCTGGTGGACGGAGCCGGTGTGGAGTAGGAGGGAAATGACCTGGTTGGTGTGACAGGGCCTGGAAGGCGGGGCAGCGCTGTGTAGGCAGTTGGAGTTGCACACTCAGCATGCGAAGGTGTCGTGTGTGCGCTTAGGTTATGCCTGAGAGCATGCGGTTGATTTTCGGTTGGACATTGCTTGGAGGGTGGCTGCAACATGAGACTGTTGTGTGATGTGGGTCATGCAAGGACATGAGGGTCGTGCAATGTGCACGTTGCATGCACTGACGGTCCTGCCTTTGGCACCGCGTGGCCGCAACAGTGGCACAGACAAGCTGATGACAGCCGAATGAATGGGTGGAGGGAGAAAGGGAGGAGCATCTTGGAGGCGTGTGGGTTGCAGAATCCGGGAACTTGGTGGGCCCTTGCTGCAGGGGCCGCAGCAGCAGGCGGCATGTACTGGATACTAGTCCGAAAGTAGCACACAAAGACAAGGATTTCAGAAAGGACAACTGCAACAGGCGTATGTAAAGGAAGGAGTGTCCGGTTACTCATGGCACACCCAGAGAAAATGGATGAATAATCACCAAAGATGACTGACACAGGATCAGGAAACAGAAGGCCGAGCTGCGCACAGGAGACACACCCTCAGCAGGCGTTGACGGCCCGTTGGGGGGACCATCCGACCAAAATACATACACGACCATGGACTTCATGCACAATAGAGATTATAATCCATGAAGAACTGCATGCATGTTGCCAAACTACACATAGACTCATATGCCCAATCTTTGACAACTATGCCAGAGATGATGCATGCAAAGTGGCAAGAGACCCGCATTGACAGAGATGAGGCACTTTGGAGGGTGAGGAACACCTTTATTATTCAGGCTCACACTAAGGGAAATGCATCAATATGAACAGACTCACAGGTCATTTGACTGAAAATGTGGGACCTACGCTGGACACCCCCTTCACAACACGGATGTTGTAAATCCAAATGAACTGGCACACAAGTTAAGGGGATGAGCCAAACACCTACTGCTGCACACGGAGAGGCTGCAATTCCCCATTGAGCCTGTTATGGGGATGTCCCACACTATGTCCACCCGTAACATCCCATATGTTTCAGAGGGAAGTTTTGCACACATTGATGCCTTTATCAGAATCCAAAAACCATTACAGATGACTGTCACGAAGGCTGACTATCAATTCATGGGAGTCATGCTACATGTTCTGTGCCCCATGGTGAGTCGACATGTATGCACGGTAACACAACATGCACAGGAGCAGTCCCCACACATTCCAAGCACGTACCACCCCCAAAATGCCTTGCTGCAATCCTTACCAAATGGCATTTCCCCATGTCCGTGCATGGAACGCTGATTCAGCACACGTTGCAATACTCATGAGGAATAGCAGGAGGACAACGATGACACGAGCAGACAACATGCGCAAGAACCTGGGAATGACAGACACACAAGAAGTCTGCTAAAAGATTTTCCTCCGCATACATGGTCAGTTACTCAACAGGAACAATGTTGTCCCCATGCTAATTTAAAAGAAAGTGTCTCAGCTAAAATGTGTGGAATGACATCATCACTCGAGTGACACATCAGAACACACATCTAAGTCACTTAGCATACAGTCAGCTGGACACACACATTGCAACACATGCCACACAAGGCTACAAGCGTGCACACTCAGACCCAGTGACTCACCATTATGAGAAGAAGTTGCGTATGAGCTGACTCCGGATATTCTCCTCCTCCTCCTCACTTGCCTCATGACCAAGCCCTTCATCCTCCACGGGTGGATGTTCCTGCTCATCCTGCTCTAGGACGAGTGGCCCTTCCTTCTACACTGCCATGTTGTGCAGCATGCAGCACACGAGGAAGATTTTGCAGACCTTCGCCGGTGCATATGGGAGGGACCCGCCTGTCTTGTAAAGGCACCGGAATTGGCTCTTCAGGAGGCCAAACGTCCTCTCAATCATTCGCCTGGTCTGCCCGTGTGCATTGTTGTAACGGTGATCTGCAGCTGATCTTGGGTTGCGGAGAGGCGTAATCAGCCATGGCATGTTGGGATAGCCAGAGTCCCCTACATGGAAACATCATGTAACTAAGTGGGTCAGGAAATGCCGTAAGAGCCAAAGATACCGAAACACACAGGACAAACAGAGTATACCCACCAACAAGACATGCTCGTTCGTTGTGCAGCCGCAGCATCATTTCTGGCACCCTGCTACGCCTCATGATGTAGACATCGTGTGCTGACCCTGGAAAACGTGCACAGACATGGGAAATCAACATGTTAGCAAGACACACCACAAGGGCATTTATAGAGTGGTAATGTTTACGGTTGCGATAGGCTACCTCCTATGCCTGTGGTGGTACCAAAGCCACATGTGTCCCATCAATGGACCCAATGACATGGGGCATCCCTCCCAGGGCATAGAAATCACCCTTGACACCTGCAACTCCTCAGGAGTTGGAAAATGGATGAATTCATCAAGGTGCTCCAACATGGCTGCCAAAACATCAAGCAGGACACGGCTGAACATTGTCTGTGACATGCCACCAACATCAGCTATGGTGAATTGAAACGTACCTGTGGCAAAAAAATGTAGGGCTGCAATCACCTTCATCTTGGGGGTCAGCGCAGTAGGATACCTGTGTCGCGTTTGAAGGTGTGGTGCCACCTTGGCGGTCAAGTCTTCAATCAACTGTTGAGTGAATCTGTAACATCGGATGCAGGCACGTTCCCTCATGGCACCCAAGTCTTCCATTGGTCGGGGGACAGGCGGTGCCCTGCAGAAAATTGTATTGAATAACAAGGATTGAGAGCATAACAACATCAATGTCAATGAATCAGAGCACATGCTCAACTACTACTACACATCTGCTATATACAGAGTCTGGTCTGTGCAATACATCCAGGACACGTATGCCAGCTTGGTGAAAAGCCAGATACACCCGTTGATTGGCAAGTCTACATGACATGCCCTGAAAAGAGCTTGGGGCCAGTCTGAGTGAACAGCCAGAGACATCACAGGAGTGACATACATCCACATAGCTGCATTTGAAGGATGTCATCTCATACAGACAGCTGACGGCAAGCTAGATGCACAGGTCACATGCAATGTCAAATGTACAGATCACACACATTGCGATGAAGGGGTAAACGTGAAAACAGAAAACACAGATATTGAGATGACGCAGATATGTCCTCATGTCAAAATATCATGTTCGATGCACACAGACACTGCTTACGTGGGAATCCACATGTGGCATGGTGTGCGTAGATGTGTGACATGCCCATCTCCACACAGACACATGTTGGATGCAGCAACAGCAGATGTAGTTGACGGAACACCAACAGCAAGCTCATGGGAACACATGACACACACATGACATAGTCACATCGGGGCACGCTGATCGTTAAATGTCAGTTGTTAGTGTCCCTGTCCCTGGCATCAGGGGACAGTAGCGGGTGGTGGTGACTGTGCCATGCCAGTGGTGCTGTGCTTGACACGTTTGTACTACGGGCACACATGTGCAAAGTGTGAAGGGGAAGTGTGCCACATAGTGCCCCATCACACATGACATGTGTACACAGGTCATCACACATCAATTGTGCAACTACATGAGAAGACATGTGCAATATCACTGCCTGACACACGTAGGCCCTGCACATGAACGTCTGCAATGAAAATGACTTGATGTACAGCCTTGTGCGAATCTGAGACCTCCATTCCTTTCATGTGCGCCTCCTATCACCAGTGTAAGCGTGTGAAACGCACCGTACACACGCTCTGAGAGCGTGTGTACGGTTCGTATCACTATAGTAGTGGTGCCGTAGGAGTATGCGTGTGTGCACAGACCGTACACACACGCGTACTCCTACGGCACCACTTCTGTAGTGATACGGACCGTACACACGCTCGGAGGGCATGTGTACGGTCCGTATCACTATAGTAGTGGTGCCGTAGGAGTACGCATGTGTGTACGGTCCGTATACACACACGTACTCTTATGGCACCACTACTATAGTGATACAGACCGTACACACGACGTGTGTACGGACCGTACCCACACGCGTACTCCTACGGCACCACTACTATAGTGATACGGACTGTACACACGCTCTCAGAGCATGTGTACGGTCCGTATCACTATTGTAGTGGTGCCGTACGTGTACGGGTACGTGTACGTGTGAAACGCACCGTACATGTTTTTTAGATTCAAAAATTACAAAGTGGACAAGTATTAGGCCCAAAATGCATGCTGGTTGTCAAGGATACCGAGATTTCAGTTGCAATGTGGCCATCATGTGGGCTGGAAAAGTCAGTTGGCCCAAAAATTACAATGTTGCAAAGTGGGGTTTACCTTGCTATGATGCTCAAAATTTGTGTCATTGGTGTATGTGTAAAGGGATTGGAGGAAACGTAGGATGCAAATGAGTCTGAGCAATCACTCTGTACTCCTGTAAATGAAAGCCCCCAGCAAGACAGATATAAGTCAGCCAGAACCCATGAGAGGGCACTTGCCCGCACAACTTTCCTGTCGACAACACTGCTGCTGTTTGTGCTTCCTCTGGCACCATGTCAAGGTCTGTGGAGAGGGCCCAGCCATTCACACTTGAGGAGAATGAGGCTTTGCTGAATGTGCTCCTCCCACAGTACCCCAGCCTGTATGGGAGACCAGGGGAGCAGGTGAGTGCTGACTCCACTACCTTTGACTGTGCACCTTTTTTGTGACTGTCACTTCTGGCATTGTGTCCAGGTGTGACAGACATGCAATGTTGTTTAGAGTGGGTCCCAGGGGGGGGGAAGGCTTATGTCTCTCATGAAGAGCATGATGTAGTTCTTGTGTGCACTCCTCACTTGCATTGTGCTTACTGTGACATTCACTGCATAGTGCATGACACATTCAGCATTGCAAATCCTTTGTGGCATTTTTTGTCTATTGTCCTGAGGTGATTCAGTGGTCCCCCCGGTGTGACAGGTGACTGTAGCCACAGGTGTGTGTGAGTTGAGTGGAGCTGTGGTGAGAGTGTCCAAGTGATGTGTACGCCCCCTGGACATTGATGTGTGTGAATGTTCCTTGTCATGTGGGTGAGTGTCTATGTGAAGTGTTGCACCACAGCTGCATGGAGGAGGCAACAGCTCTACCCATCTGATGTGAGAAGTAAGCCGTGCTGTGTTTCTGACTTGCTGAGCTAGACCGACACCTGTGACACCCCACAGGCAAGTGGCACATGTGCAGAGTGAGATTTGTATCCGCTGTTGCCAATGGCAGGTGATTGATCTGTGCCTGTGTGTGTCTGTGTACTCTGCTGAGGTTGCTTCAGTGGCCTAGGGCATGTAACTGCTTAGAGGTGCTGTCCATCAGCCTGGTGTTGCATGTGATGCACAGTGTGTGCCATGATCAGGGAGTGTGTCGCACCCCTCATGCCACCTGTGTACTTTCAATGTCATGTAGTGCATTGGGGCTTCCACAGAGGCCAAAATCCATATGATAAAGATGCAATTCCTTGGCAGCATCCTATGTCCTGTTCAATATATCAAAGATGTTCAAATGTGTAGTGATGTTGTCTCACTTTGTCATCCTCACAGGTAACTGCCTACGAGAAGGGGATGATCTGGAAGCAGATCGTCAGGGCCGTGAGATCGGCGGGGAATCGCAGTCGGCGCCTTGCCCAAGTCCGAAAACGCTGGCAGAACATCCGGTGCTGGACCTGGCGGATCGCCCGTCATGTTACAGTCAGATCATTCCAGGAACAAGGAGCAGTGTGCCCAATACAGTCCCCTGAGACACCCTTGCCTCGTAACCATGTGTGTCATCCAACACTATGCCCATTCTCTGTGTGTTCAGCATTGGTTTGCCTCTGTGGCATTGTTCCCTGGCGTCATTTGTATTTATCCAAAGTGTGCTACATGTGTCCACTGGACAGGGAGACCCCATTTGGCTTGTGCATACTCACACTGGGCAGTGCCTGTGTGTCTATTCACAACTATCTGTTGATGGTTATTTGTCACAAATATGTGTTGCCAGCCTCACGGGGTGATGTGGAGTACATTTGGGAATTCTTGCTGCACATTTTTGTAAACCCTGATTAAGAGGTGTCACTTCTTGATCTGTCTCAATCACATTGTCTCAGGTATGGGGGGTTTGTGCGGGCGAGGCCTACAGGGCCAAACCTTATGTCTCCTTGCCAGGTCTGACCTGTGTGCAAGAATTGGCTTGACAGAGACTCAACGTGCACTGACCCAGTCATGTTGTGCAGGGTTTAATGTTTGTGCTTTGCAGCATGTGTCAATAGTTTAAATACATGATTCCTGCTCATACATTTTTGGCACCAGTGTGTGGTTCAGATGCTACGTAGTTTTATCTTTGTGTGCTGACATCTGTGTGGACATTCTGGCTTGCCATGAGGGTGTCACCTCAGTGCAGGTATGCCTTTTTACAACACAATTGCAGGCCCATTAGCTTATGCATTGTCCTGTGTTTGGACATGTGTGCCACTCCACATGACAGGCAGTGGGTCAGATGTGTTGCCAACTGTGTCACCAGCGAACGGATGGCCATGTGACAACTGGCATAATTTAAGTTGTTAGTAAAAAATGATTGTACCTTGGCACTCACTACACTTGTCATCATGTCTTCATGTTTTGAATGCTTTAGTTTGATGTTTTGTTGTGAAGAACAATAATGTGCCTGCATGACAGATGTCTCCAAAGGAAGTGCACTAGAAACCACCTTTAAACTTTCAGGGAACACGCTGGCACATTTCAAAGAAAGGCACTGTTCAAATGAGACTGTTTATCAGTCTATACATATACATGTTCCCACAGTGTTGTGGAATTTGTGTAAGTCCTTGGTTGGTGGTGATACCAACTTACGAGTGTAAAGTCATCCAGACCTCCGTGGGCGCATGTATATGTACTTTCTGCAACACCATTTCTTTCTAACAGTGGCTTCTTTAAATAAGGCTGCCTGCTCATACAATGACTGGGTAAATGTAGTTTTGTGTGCACCTCCTTGGGAGACATCTTTTATACAGGCACATGTGTGTTATGTTCACAAAATGGCACATTCCCACATTCTACACATGTCGATTGTGTAAAGTAGTGTGATTCCCAAGGGAACAAAATGTATTTCGTTTTGTGTTCCAAAGTACTTACAGGTCTCTGAGTGTGGGGACACCTTTAGTATTGAGGTTTGTTATATAGCCTTGGGTGCACCAATACTGTTTCTTTCCGGGTAAACAAGAGGTGGCATGACTTCATTGTATTGCTGTGCTCAACTGTTCCCAGACACTAGCTTCTCAGTATATTTCTAATTCAAGTTTTTGGCTGGTGTCTCCTATTTTCCTTGTGTCCAAGTGGCATGGTGAGTCACCAACTGGGGAGTACAGGGCTTACATATGTGCGGAGTAATCTCGATGTTACTCATGATGCATTGCCTGATATGCACTGTGACCTATTTTTTTTGGACTCGTGTCAGATGTATACAGGTGACTGTTTTTTTTCTGTATCTTCACCTTGCCCACAGCATCATCGGAGGAAACCGCTGGAGACACCTGCACGGACCTGGAGGAGGGATCCAGCACCAGTGCCACCAGTGCTGGCGAGTCTGCGGGAGCCAGTGGCACGGAGGGCGAGGAGAGTCAGTCGGAGGACCTGTCTGGTGGCGAGCCCAACTACGACGCAGATGGGGCCGAGGCTGACCTCATCGAGGGGGCGGAGGCTGCTGCAACACCTGGCAGCAGCCCAACATCTGTCACCGCCTCCTCCATCCCCATCACCGCCCTCCCAGTTGCTCCGGTCCCTTCTGTCCGTGCAGGGCACCACCATGTCTCCTTCGGGACAAGCACCGCACCCCCTGCCCCTGTCACCCCTGCTGCCCTCACTGCAGAGTCTGTGGACATCCAGCGGCAGTTGCAGGCTGGGCAGACATCGATGCTGAATGTCCTCCATGGCTATACCACACTGCTGACACAGATGGTGTCGTTCATGGAGGTCATGTCAGCAACGATGTCTGACCAACGGATGTTTCTGCGGTCCATGGACTCTTCACTGACGGCAGCAGTGAGTCTCCTGCAGCGCTTAGTCCCCCCCTACCCCAGCCCCATCCACACTTCCCACTCCCATACCTTTCCCATGCACACCCAGACATTCCCAAGCACGCACCCCACCACACACAGGCAGCACACCACCAAGGAAGGGCAAGCGCACACCTCCTGACACGCACACTCAGGGGGAGGTAGGCACACCCACTGGGTCTGGGGTAAAATGTCATACACGCAGCCACAGTCTGAGTCCGCATGCCTCACAACCCAGTCCCTCCAAAAGCACTCCCCTTGGCTCCCCTGCCAAAATGTCACGCAAAGAGATCGACGTGGCTGAGCTGGCCCTCAGCCCCACTGTGACCCCACCCCGCAAGCGGGCGAGGAAGTCCCTGGGCAGGGGAGTTGAGTCCCCCCCATGTCCACCCCCTCCCCCAAGAGCACTGCACCCTATCCCTCGCCCCCCCCCCCCTCCGTTGGGCATGGGGTTTCTTCCGGTGCAGGGTTTACTCTGGACGCCCTGGCAGAAGTGTGCAGCGCCGAGCTCACCTCCACCTTTGGCACTGCCCCACCCCCTGTGGTGGAGACGTCCACCCCTGCACCCAACCCACCTACCCTTACACCTCCTGTCCCTGCGGTGCCTGGTCCTTCTCCACATGATGCCCCCCCCCCCCCGGTCGACGAACCTAAGGGTTCCACTGTGCAGGCAAGCTAGGGGAGACGCGTGCCCGTGTGTCCCCCCAAGGACTTCTATTATGGACTGGCCATTGGCCTTTGTATATAGTGTTATTTCATATTTTTTGTTTTATGCTAAATAAAGCATTTTCTTTTTACTTTGAACACTATTGCATTTCAGGTATTGATGTTGGTGCTGAGGCTCCAGGAGTTGGTGTTGTGGTAATGTGTTGTGGTAATGTGTTATGGTTCTGAGAAATTTTCTAGTCTGATGGTCATGAGGTGGACCAGGGTATCTGCATGCCATCACAAGGTCTCTGCAGAGAATCATTATTAGTGTGTGTTATTTTGGTTTTGAGACATTGTCCCAAGGAGTGTTCCTTCCTCTGTGGCACCTGACATCTTCCCTGCAAAGAGTTGCACAATTGTTGTGCTGACCTGTGTCTACATTTCCTTTGTTGCTGACGGATCCCTTCAACTATGGCCATGCCTGTTCAGAAATGTCTCCGGCTGCATCGTCTGTGCCATCCTTGCTAGTCACTGGACTTATATATTGAGTATGTTGAAATGCCTTCATGGAGAAATTCTCCCTTTTCAACACTATGCATATGTGTAATCCTGGCCTAGCACACATATGGTACTTGTTCTGCAGGGTATTTGGGCACCTGACTCACAATTGTGGGCATTGTATCTGTGGGAACTCCACCCTATTCCTTCCATGAGAGACAACATCTTGGTGGCTGTCCCAGCACCTGTACATTCCTATCAGTTCTGGGATGTGCGTGACACTGTGTGTTCCCTTTGGCTCTCTTAGTTTAGTAGGCATTGACATGACTATACAGTCTTGTGGCATGATCTCAGTGTGTGTATTGTGCTGCATCCGCCTGGGGTGGGTATGCATGTGTTATTTGTCCTCACACCCACATGTGGTGTGTCATGCAGTGGGGGAGTGACATCCATCCTCCTGGGAGTGGGGCACTGCTGTCAGTGATGTGTTGTTATGGCACTATCATCATAGTCTAAATTTAGGGATGCGTACATACACCCATGGAGTTGTGATCATCTGATAATGATGTACACGCCCCCATGTCTCTGTCCACTGCTGGGAGTCCTCTGTACCCACCCCCATATGTCTGTTCACTGCTGGGAGTCCTCTGCACCCACCCACATATGTATGTCCACTGCTGGTAGTGATATGCACCCACCCCCATGTCTCTGTCCACTGCTGGGAGTGATATGCACCCACCCACATATGTCTGTCCACTGCTGGGAGTGATATGTAAATGTAAATGTATGTGTCTTGTAAAGCGCACTGCTGCCCTGAGGCGTCCTGGCGCTGTAGACCGCTGGGGAACCCGTCCTGGCTATCCCTGTGAGATGGTCCCTCCAGGGTATCTCCAAGGTGAAACCAGGCATCCCCAGCGAATGTGGGGGGCCGTTGTGGAGATGAGGCAAGCTAATGCCCAGAGTTGCCGAGTGTGTTCCTGGTTAGAGTAGGTACCGAGGCGAGAATTATCGAGTCCGTTTTGACCCTGGTCCACGACCCTGCCGCGTCGGGAATTGAACCCTGGTCCCTGGCCGATTCTCTGCTTACGGATCTGCCGCCTCTAACCAGTGAGCCACACCCACCCACATATGTCTGTCCACTGCTGGGAGTGATATGCACCCACCCCCATGTCTCTGTCCACTGCTGGTAGTGATATGCACCCACCCTCATGGCTCTGTCCACTGCTGGTAGTGATATGCACCCACCCACATGTGTCTGTCCACTGCTGGGAGTGATATGCACCCACCCCCATGTCTCTGTCCACTGCTGGGAGTCCTCTGCACCCACCCCTCACATGTCTGTCCACTGCTGGGAGTCCTCTGCACCCACCCCTCATATTGTAGGCCACTGCTGGGAGTGATATACACCCCCCTCACATGTCTGGCCACTGCTGGTAGTGATATGTACCCACCCCCATGTCTCTGTCCACTGCTGGAAGTCCTCTGCACCCACCCCTCACATGTCTGTCCACTGCTGGGAATCCTATGCAGCCACCCACCCACCCACCCGCCCCCTTGGTGCAGTACACTGCTGTCCTGGGCCTACACACACCCCAATATAAAGGTAATATACTGCGCCAGGCCGTAAGCCAACATTTGTGGCGTGTGTACGCCTTGTATCCCAAATGTACTGGTGCCGTAGGGGTACGTGTGATACGGACCGTACCCCCGCATTCATAGGGTGTGTACGGTCCGTACCACGCGTACCCCTACGGCCCCAATCCAATAGTGATACGGCCCGTACCCACGCTATGAATGTGTGTGTATGGTCCGTATCACGATTGTAGTAGTGCCGTAGGAGTACGTGTGGTACGGCACCACTACAATCGTGATACGCACCGTACACACGCTCTAAGAGCGTGTGTACGGGCCGTACCACGCGTACCCCTACGGCAACACTACAATCGTGATACACACCATACACACGCTCTGAGAGCCCCCCGAAGTGACCAGACCCTGGAGGTAATGTATGTCCTCAATATTGTAGGTTGTAATTTGGGTAGGGGGTATGTTTCCTGCCCCTCACCCCCCCTTGACCCCTGGGTGACGCACCTTCTGCGGCGTGTGCGTCGGGTTCGGTGCACCAGGTCGTAGGCTAAGAGGGCTGGGATGACATGTAGGATGGGGTCCATGGCTGTCTGTCGCGTACCGGGGCTCCGTTTTCGTGTCGGACTCAGGTTTCCGGGGTTTGTTACCCGCCATAAAAAAATAGCTGTGCGGAATGACGTAGGGACGAATTGTACTTGCTGGTCCGTAAAACGCTGCCTGACTCAATACGGATGTCGCGTACGCGCTGTCCAGGATCAGAATGGTAGGTATTTTTTAGCCGTACGGTATTTTTTACGAATCGTACGGAAATGGTATTTCTGTACGAATCGTACTTGCTGGATTGTACGGTGGATTTTCCGGGTACGAGTCGTACGGAGAATACGCTCCGTACGACGATCCGTACCCGGGTTTTACAGGATCGGAATCGGCACCTCAATGTTAAAAGCTCGATTTTATTTTGTACCCCCCAATCAATTTAAATTGACTGAATTCTGTTAGTGTCCGGTCCAAATGCAGGCGCTCAGGACTTAAATATAAAACAAAGTCACCTGCGAACAGTTTTAATTTCACCATCCCTGGTATTTGAGCTTTAATTTCTGGATTTTCGCTGATTCTTATGGCCAGGGGCTCGATGAAAAAGGTGAACAGTAAGGGGGACATCGGACATCCTTGCCTTGTCCCACGATTAATATTGACTGTCCCTATTTCATTGACATTTATCACCACCTGAGCCTGGGCACCCTGATAGATGTTCCTCAACATATTGGTGACCTGGACAGGAATGCCAAATTTGTCCAGAGCAAAGAAAAGTACATCCCAGGTAACCAGGTCGAACGCCTTTTTGGCGTCCACCATCATGATGAGCGTTGGATTCTTAAAATAGTCGAGAGCCTGAATTAAGAACCCAGTGTTCGAGGACATACACCCCCCGCAACAAACCCGGACTGATCACTATGAATCAGTTTCTGCGCTATGGGGTGAAACGTTGAGCCCAGACTTTCATTAGAATCTTATAATCAGCATTTAGGAGACTGATCGGTCTTTAGGAATTGACGTCTTTGTGATTTTTGCCCTTCTTGACAAAGCTGACAATTATAGATTCTTTCAAACTTGAGGGGACACAGCCTCCCGACTTAATATTATTGAACAGCTTCGCCAAGAAGGGAGTCATTTCCTTAGAAAATGTTTTATAAAATTCAATCGGCAACCCATTAGTTCCACAGGCCTTTGCCCTAGCAATATATTTCAGAACATTTAAAACTTCTGTTTCTGATATGTCAAGTTGAATTTGTTCCACAAGCGACTCTGACAAGCTCAGAATGTTTACCCCCTGAAAATATTCCTGAATTTGATCCAATCTTGCCTCATATCTAGTGACGTATTGCTGCAAATAATGTTCCATAAAGACTTCGGCTATACCGTCCTTATCCGTTATCGTAATTCCTGGTCTTTGGATCAATAATTTCGGAAAGCAAGGCTGCTTCCTATTTGGTTTAGTTGCCCTGGCTAACAATTTACTGACCATTTGGCTGTCCTTGTAGACACGTTTTGGTACATCCTAAAACTATTTATTTCTTCAATTAAAAAGAATTCCCTCATTGCCTGTTCTGCCCTTTCAAGCTGACTCCCAACTTCCCCCGCCCCCTATGGCGAGGTATTACTCAGGCGCAAAGCACTATCCAAAGCCTGCGGAAGTTTGGCTATTTTTTCACGCCGTTGTTTGAATTGGGCGGCTAAAAAAGCAAACATTTGCCCACGCAAGGCTGCTTTGTATCTCCCCCAAACTGAAAAAACTTCTGCCGTATCTTCATTAATCCTAAAGTATTGTAGTATCCATTCTTTTACATCAGCTACCCGTTGGGGTTCCTGAAGGAGGAGACAATCCATTTGCCACCTGGATCTTGTCCTCCTTCCCTCCTCAATTTCCAACTCTAGTTTTACAACGGAATGATCAGAAAATTAATTTGCCCCTATTTCAGTACCTTTATGTTTCAAAGATTGTGATTTTAAAAAATAAATAAATACGAGAAGCCATTTGAAATTGGCAGGAATAGCATGTATACTTGCAATTAGTCGGGTTAGTTAGGTGCCAGGGATCTAGCAAAATATATTCCTGTTCTAAAGCATCTAGGACTTCTTTAGTTTAAGGCTTTAACTGCTTCTTGTTCTTATTGGAGGTGTCTTACTTCAGATCTTGAATGAAATGGAAGTCCCCTCCTAAAATTATCTGTCCCGGAGTCCCCCTAAGTATCTCACTGATTTTCAATAGTGCTGTGGTATCGTCTATTACTGGGCCGTAGTAATTTACAAAATTTAATATCATGCCATTTAATTTGGCCTCGACCCAGATCCAACTTCCAAAGGGGTCTCTCCGGACTTGACCAAATTCCACGGGAGACCTCTACAAAAATAAATAGCTACCCCTCTTTTGGCCAGCCCAGCTGATGCATAGAAAGCATAGGAAAATGCTCTGGTGAGAAAAGGCTTAGGGGAATTGTTTTTTAAGTAAGTTTTTTGAAGAAATAACACCTGCGACGAAAGAGAAGCCAGCCACCTGATAAGCCCTCCATACTTTTTCTTGTTTAGTATTCCATTCACATTGATTGAGATAATACAGCACTTATTTATCATTTCTATGAACTTTCATACTGCAAAAGAAAAATCCCACTATCCTGTTTTCCTTTCCCCACTTGCCCCTGCTACTGCTCTTTTTATTGCTATACCCTTCCCTGTGCCCTTCCTCCCCCCCAACCCTCACCACCTTCCCGTGGCCCTTCCTACCCCTGGCAGACGGGGAATAACCCACATTACCCCCTGCCTCCCCTCTTTGGGAAACCCCTATGTCAGATGCCATGTTGTGTGACCCACTACCCTAACCTGCCCATGGATAAAAGAAAAACAGAACATAAAACCAGTTCCTATATGCCGGAAAGTTCAAGTTCTTTACTTTTCTGTAGTTATTTTCTGCAATAGTTTCTGGGCTTCATCAAGACTTGTAAACATGTGAAATTTGCCTTGGACCAGAGCTCGCAATTTTGATTGTTGAGCAATGGCCGCTTGAGCTCCCTGTGCTTTAAAGAAGTAGAGAAGCTTAACAAACTCCTTCCGACGACGTGCCACTGCTGCACTCATATTCGAGAAGATGTGGCAACTAGGAACTTCCTGAGTGGAGAATTGCTTCTGCTGAATTGCTCTGGTCAAAATCTGCTCCTTCAGACAATAGTCTGCTAAATTGACTAGAATTGTTCTGGGCAGTTTTGAATTGGAGAATGGCTGTGCTGGGACTCTGTGAGTGCGTGTAATCGTAAGGTCCCCCTAAAATTCGGAAAGCACATTTTCTTTGATGAAGGATTCGGCCCACTGAAGTGTTTGTGAACCTTCACAACCTTCACCGACCCCAACTAACCACAGATTTGACCTACGAGAATGATTCTCCAACTCATCAAGCTTAGTTTCCAGTATGTTTTTCTATTTTTTATCGATTGAGGCCTGCTGCTGCATTGAGGGCATCTGGTCTTCCAGGAGAGATATCATTGATTCAGTCTCTTGGAGTCTTGCTGGGTAAGAACCAACGACCTCTTCAATTTTTGAAAGGCGTGCATGGTTGCTTGCGCAGCTTTGATCTCCCTTATCTCGGCAAGAATAAGATTCAACATAGCTTTCATGTCACACTGAAAGCTTGTCCCGGTCTCCAAGAGCTGAGCACCTGACGGATCCTCTGATCCTAACCGTGGTTGCTGGCTTATTACTACATTTCTGTCCTCTACAACAGTCAACGATGGCGATGGAGGACTCACCAAAGGTCCAAACAGCAGAGGGAGTTCCTGAGCAGCCGACACAAGACATGGTTGGGCCGCTCATCATGTTCCGCAATTTGATGTAGCAGAGGGAGTGGAGGCTGATGAGGGAGTGAAGATGCCTTTGATTTAAAAAAATAATGCATATTCCTTAACTTTATTCTGAGGTGCACTGGAGGGGATTTCCTGAGTGCTCTCCTGGTTCGCCTTTTCATCCTGATTCAACATCAATGAGCTATTAATCATACTTTCTCCTAACATAGGTGAGCTGGATGATGCACTGTCTTGTTCATCAGCCCCTGGATTTAAATGTGTTCCTCTCTGGCTGGAATTTTCATCCCTCTCCTAATTAGGGGCCCCTTGCTTCTCTGCACAGTTCTCCAAGACATCCTCTTTCGAAATGATGGGACTAGCAGTTGTGACTGACCCCCAACGAGCTTTCTGCATGCGCTCAGCTCTTGCCTTCGCAAAGGCAATCTTCATCTGTGTTGTTCGAATTTTTGACTTAGGCGCTGTATTTGAATCTGACTGAACCAGTGCATTAGTAATTTTTAGATGTTTCCCCATCCTGGTAGAGAAGAAGAGATATATATATATAATGTACTTTTTTTTCTTTTCTACAACTAAGCCCAGCCCAGCACAGCACAGTCCAATTCCTAATAAAAAAAAAGGATTTTTCTTTCCTTTTCCTTTCCAGCCGTTCCCCCCTTTCTTTTCCTCCTTTCTTCCCTCCTCTTCTGCTTTCAGCTTTCAGCTATATGTCTATTCTTTTCTCCCCCTTTTTACCCCTCCTTCTTATGGTAGCCTCTTAAAAAAAGCCACAGCAGGTTTAGTCACGTCAAGGATAAGATAAGGGGGAAAGAATCCAACTCCCTTGAGCTTTTATTGCTTGCTATCTTTGTTAGAGGTGCAGCTGCATCTAATTTCCAGCCTTCGCTCTCTCCACACCACTCTTACCGGCTGTAATTGATGTAGCCTTGCGCTCTCACCACCTGTGAGAAAATGCTGTCATTCGCTTCCCTCCAGCCACGGATTCCTGAGTACAACCTCCAAAATGCGTCCCCCTCCGCCTTCAACCACAGAGGAAGCCCGGTGTATGTCCAGCGTAGAACAGGCCAGGGAGCAAGAAGTAATCCAAGCGCACGAGGAACCTACCCAGCCCCGATGCATTATTCTCTGAGCAAGACAGGAGATCCAAAGGGGCAGCACAGCCCACAGGTCTGCGATCAATGGTCAGCAGATTCACCGACGCGGGGCAGTGGTCATCTGAAGCTACGAGCTACGAACAGGCGCGATTCGCCATCCACCAATGATGAATCTTCCAGAATGTTCCTTTGTTTGATGTCTGCTTGGGTAGTGTGTAATCATTCACTGGGGGGGGGGGCTTTCAGAACATAAAGTTTTTGATATAAATATGTATATATTCACTGAAAAAACCATAGGTTTCAGGCACATTATAGTTAGGAATTAGCATTTAACAAAACCTTATAAATTCACTGAAAAAAACATAGGTTTCAGGGGCGTTATAGTTACCTGGACTTTTCACTCTTACAAAACCATTGAAATTCCCCCGGTATAGTTAGTTCAGCTAACTATAACTTGCGCGACCGCAATGCACTGCTGATGACGTCACATATTACATCACTCATGACATGGTCAGTGACATCACTCATGAAATCACTCATGACATCTCAAATGACATCACTGATGACATCACTGATGACATCATCCAGTGAATGTGTGTTTTTCTGAAAATTAAATATGTTTTATATATGTATATCTCAAGGTCGATGGAAGAATAAATGGGTATATAAGTGTCTAAATGGATGATTTGTTTTTGAAAAATTGATTGTATAACTGACTGATTAAGTGTATCTCAGTGAATACATGACTTAGTAATGTTTAAATATGTAAATATCTGTATCAGTCTCTCACTTTGTGTATAAGTGGCTGCATGGGTTGGTGAGTAGCTACATGAGGTTATTAGTTGGTTTTTTGAGTATCAGTATGAGTGTCTGAGTGTCTGTATGGTTCGGTGGGGGGTATTACATAGTGCATAGGTGCATGAATGAGTGACTCACTGTTTGTATGTGTTGAAGACAGCATGTGTGCAGGACTGTATGGGTGGATGAGTGTGTGTATGGGTGTGTTAGTGAGTGAATGACTGTCTCAATAGTGTCTTTATGAGTAACTACATATGTCTTAAACTAGTATATGTGACTATTGGTTTATATAAGTGAGTATATGTGAGAGTGAGAGATTGGAAGAGTTCCTGTATGAATAAGTATGTGTTTCTATAAGTGATTGTTTAAAAGACTAAGTATGTGTAAGTTTCTGTAGAAGTAAGTGTGGTGATGTGTGTATAACTGTATATGCAAGTAAATGGATGTTTGATTCTTTATTAGCATGAGTGACTATGTGTGTGAGTAACTCTATGGATGAGTGGCATTGTGTAACAGGATGTATAGGTGTATGAGTATATATTATGAGTGAGTACATATATGAGTGACTGTATAGGACTGTTGGTGAATGAGTGGATGTGTATGTGGATCTTAGAATTACTGAATACGTTGTTGTAACTGATATTGGTATGTCCATTGTTTTGAAAATTTTAGTTTCTATTTTTGAATGTGTGTATCAAAGGTTATATTAGGGTGAGAGGAGGTCTGCCACTCTATCACAAGAATGATGTCATCAGTGATGTCATTTGAGATGTCATCAGTGATGTCATGAGTGATATAATATGTGACATCATCAGCCGTGCATTGCGGGCGCGCGAGTTATAGTTAGCTGAACTAACTATTATGGGGGAATTTCAATGGTTTTGTACGAGAGAAAAGTCCAGCTAACTATAACGCCCCTGAAACCTATGTTTTTTTCAGTGAATTTCTAAGGTTTTTTAAATGCTAATTCCTAACTATAACGTGCCTGAAACCTATGGTTTTTTTCAGTGAATTTCAAAGGTTTTTTAAATGCTAATTTCTAACTATGTCTACAGAGATAGGACATGTGAAGAAAGAAAAAAAATGCACAGAAAGAAAAAAAAGAAATGCATAAATAAGCAACAGAAGTCAGAAGAAAAGTGCAGGAAGAAGGATAACGTGCAGAAAGAACAAACAGAAGAGCAGAAAGAAGCCTTGTTGCAAAATCATCCTGTACCCTCAACTTTTTCAGACGGTTTCTGGTGGTAACTGAGTCTGACGGGAAACATCGTTTACAACGCGGGGATTACGTCGCGATGCCATCACATTGCGGTTTTGACAACGCAAGTCGTTACAACGACTTGCGTTGGAGGGCGCTCTAGGACAAGGAATAGTATAATTTACTATCCAACACCTTCCCTACTGTACGTAGACTGGAGTTGGAATAGTAAATTATACTACTCCTAAGTCCAGTGCCCTCCAACGCAAGTCGTTGTAACGACTTGCATTGTCAAAACCGCGATGTAATGTACCGCGATGTAAATGTATGCGTTGTAACGTCATACAACCGAGTATGACTAACCAGTCCTAGAGCCAGTGCTATGTTAAAATACACTTAGAATACAGTGAAAACACCTACATACACTAGGGAACGCTATGCGTTGGGGTCCCCCTGTGATTAGCATGACCTCCTCTGTAAGCCCTTAGTATATAATAGGGCAGGGGGATTAAAACTACCTCTTAAAATGCGCCACAGGGCGTGTTTGCAGACGTCCCCTCAGGCCCCGTCCCCTCCCTTCACCACTGTGTAAACACGCCCAGTGGCCGTTTTAAGTTGGGAGATTAAGTCCCCTTGAATCCTGAGGGTCCCTAGGGTCCAACTAGACCACTAGGTACCTCCAGTAAGCACCACAGAGCTGCGTTGCAGAGATATGTAAAAAGGGGCACGACCTAGACCACCTCTCTGCAACGCAGCGCAGTGGCGCTTACTGGAAGCACCTGGTGGGCTAGTTGGCCCCCAGGGTCCCTCAGGATTGAAGGTGAATTATTTCCCCAACTTAAAACGCGCCACAGGGCGTGTTTGCACACGTCACCTCAGGCCCCGTCCCCTCCCTTCACCACTGTTTAAACGCACCCTGTGGCCATTCTAAGTTGAGAGATTAAATCCCCTTGATTTCTAAGGGTCCCTAGGGTCAAACTAGCCCACTAGGTACCTCCAGTAAGCGCCACAGAGCTGCGTTGCAGAGGTGTAAAAAGGGGCGTGACTTCAGAACACATGTCTGCAACGCAGCTCCCTGGCGCATACTGGAGATACCTGTTGGGCTAGTTGGCCCTCAGGGACCCTCAGTATTGAAGGAGAATTAATTCCCCAATTTACAACTCACCAGGGGGTGCGTTTACAGAGTGCTGCAAGGAGGGGGAGTGGCCTCCGGCACAATGCCGGTCTTTTATTTATTTTAAGAAGGGGGGCTGTGTGGCCCCCCTTCTTTTTCTAATATATTGGCCCTGGGGACCCCATCCCCCAGGGCCTGCCTCCTAAGTATTTCTTTGGGAAAAAAACAATTTGGAAGGGGGCCACGTGGCCCCCCTCCCAAGGCCTTAGTCGGCCACATGGACCCCAACCCCTGGGACATGGCTTTTTTTTTTTTTTAATTCTTTAGGAGGGGGGCTACGTTGCCCCCCTCCACAGGCCATTTATGGCCCCGGGGACCCCATCCCCCGGGGCCGGCCATTGTTGTTTATTTTATTTTTTTTAATATATTTATAGAAACACCTAGGACATGCTGGACAAACCGTACGTACCTATCACCATGACGATTTGCGTGATATTCATTAAAAGGCGACTATGCATACAATGAATCCACGTGGAATGTATTTACACTGCTAGTGAAGCTCTGACGTGTTGATGCCCTAAAGTGCCTATTCCCGGCGACCCCGCAGTGGGTACTCTCCAAGTAGACACCCTTGTCGTTTATTTATACAAACATGGGTAGCTATTGACGGGCACATTTAATACACACGCACACCAAGCCATTCAAAGGGGATTCCACAAAAATTCGACCAAAACTATGCAAGAAACCCCCCTCACGGTTAATAAAACACACATCCACCGCTGGATGTGTAATACTTTTTATTTTACTCTCTGGAAAGGAGACGAACCTCACTTGAGAGTCACAGCGCACTCCTGGCTGAGCCCAATGCTGTGTTACATCCACCAGTGCCCACCGAGTGCCACACACCTCTGTGTTGTATTCCACCAGCTAGTGCATATGCTATGACACACTCTGGCCCATGTGCACTGTAACACCACCCCGTGAATATGTCATGCCACACTTGCCTTCGCACAGGTTATATTGCCCCATCTAACGTGCCTTCCTCGATGCCTATGTTATAACGCACAGCGCTGTGCCATACATATTACAATCTGAGATCCATATCTTTGTCACAGTGCATATGCAACGTTACACTCCCCAGCACATATTTTATATTCCAACTTTAGAGACTAGTTAGGTTGCACAACACTGCCCTGTGCATATTACACTGCAAGGCGCATATCGCATAGCACGCGCTAGTGCCTGTGCTATCTCGCGCTCTCCAATTAATCTGTCATTGCGCAATGTATTGCATATTATATTTCACGCCCTGTTCATCTTATATCACACTTTTGGTGCATAGTTTATACCATACACTATATCTAGTTTTCATTTTCGATTGTGCTCTCAGGACTATGTTCTATATAACACTGCGTTCACCTACCCTTTTCACGGGCATTACATTTTGCGATGGGGATGGAGGGTCAGGGGGTGTTTCTGCCAAGTGAGCCCGGACTCACAGTCACAAACGTCCTCTTCTTCCTGAATAAAAGTGAGATTGTGCTGCATACTTGTTCATATTTTAAGTAGTTCGCACAGACACACATTTTAAAAACAATAAAGTTCCTAATGCCCACCTTCTCTGAACAGTAAGCTTGCTGCCCCATCCCCCTCCTCCCTATCCTCTGTTGTCTGAATCCATGGACTAGCCTCCTCCCTCCTGCCATGCATGGTCTGATGTGCTGCCACTGCCCTGCATTTAGCATGATGTACCAGTCCACTCCTCCTGCCCTCCATTGCCCAATTCTATGCCCCATCATTGACCTCCTGCTTAGCCTCTGTGCTTAGCTTGCTGCCCCTATTCTCCTTCCCCCTGCCCTCCGATGTCTTTGTGCATTACCCTGCTCCATCCTTTTCGCCCACCATGTACCATGGACCTGCCACTCCTATCTACTCTGAGTGTTCTGTTGAGCTGCCACTCCCCTCCCACCTGCCTTGCATTGTCAGATGACTGTAACCTGTCCCTGCCACCTCCACCTTGCCTGTCCACATGCCATGCCCATATCCCCTTCCTCCTGTCCTCCATGTTCCATTTTACTGCCACACCCTTCTGCCCTCCCTGGTCTGCTGTGCTGCAACTGCTCCTCCTGTCTGCCCCACGCGGTCTGTTGTGAGGCCCCTTTCCCTGAACTCTCTTGTCTGTGCCCAGGTCCTGACTCTCCCTTCTATCCTCCATGGTCCTTTGTGCATGCCCCTGTACCCTCCTTCTTGCTCATCATAGCCATTGTGCTGCCACTAACCCTCCCGCTTGCCATGCATGGTCTTCTGTGCTGCCACGGCCCCTCCTACCTTCCCTATGTGGTCAGCTAGCTGCCCCTGACCCCCTCCCACCTTCCCTCCATGGTCTGTGTGTATGCAATCATAGTCACACTGTTGCTCTCCATGGTGTGTCTTGCTTCTAGTGCCCATCCTGCCTGACCTCCATGGTCATCTTGCTGCTCCTGCCCTGCCCCCTTGCTCCCTGCCCTCTGTTTCCATGTGCAGACCCCTATTCCCTCCCTCCTGGCTTGTCTGTTCCATTGTAAAGCCCCTGATCCGTCCCTCCTGCCCTTTATGGTCTGTTATGCTGCAGCTTTCTCTCCTGTCTGTCCATTATGGTCAGCTAGCTACCATTGCCTCTTTCCCCTCTGTTCTCTGTTGTCCATGTGCATGGTCCTGTCCCCTTCTTATTGCTTTCTATGGATTGTTGTGCTGCACTCCCGTCCCACATGCCCTGTGTGGTGTATTGTGCTGCTGCAAACCTTGATGCCTGCCCTGCAGTGTCAGTTTGGTGCACCTCTCCATGTCCCTCCTATCCTCTGTTATCCAAGTCCATGTCCCTACCCCAATTCCTCCTGCCTTCCATGATCCAATGTACCATACTTGTGAACATTTTGAACTTGGTAAGAGGGAGATTTTGAAAAAAAACTGGGGTATTGATTTTCCCCTTTGATTTACATTGAAAAAGAGGAGATTGTAGACAGGAGACAGATCAAATAAAGCCCATTTGATCTTAAAAACATTGGACTTTTCCTGGCTGAATCGGGGCTGTTGGCATGTATGGTTGTACTACCACTGCCTCTTTCTTCTGCCCACAATGGTCTATTATATTGCCACAGCCTCTCTTGCCAGTCCTGTATTGTTGGTTTGTTGCCCCTGCCCCCCTTTCCAGTGCCCTCCATAGTCTGTTGTGCTGCCACGGCCCTTCCTGCCTGCCCAGTGTGGTCAAATTGTTGCCTCTGCTCCCTCCTACCTGCCTTCAATTTTCAGAGTCCATGCCCCTGGCCTCTGCCTCTCAACGGCATCCTAATGAACAACTAGATAGCTAGCATTCTATATTTAATACAAAAATGTGGAACGCCTGACGTCATCTTGATGTAATCAAAACTGTAGTACCTAGAGCATTTCCTTTAGAAATTCCATATATGGGAGGGTCTTATTTGCATCAAAATTATGCTTAGTGCGCTAAAAAACTAAAATGAGGACATATTTTCTGAGTTTTCAAATAGCGACAAAGCACTTTTAAATTATTTGTTATCTTTATGTTTTTTTATCCAGTTGACCACTTGATTTAATGTTGCACTTAGGGGAGAGGATGTGTTGTCATTTCCAGAGCTGCAGACTTTACAACTGGGGAACCAGGTTGGAGTTTCTGCTTCAGCTCGACATTCTGTGATTCTGGTCAAATCACTTAATCTCCCCATGTCTACAACCAAAATGAATTTGTTCTTGTGTGATGTAACCAATGCTCATGTAAAGCACTCCAATACCTGACAAGTCTGCACTATATAAAACTGCAAAAACACAAAAAATAAGTGTTTTGCACACTTCTGTCATTGGGCTACACTTGGGCTACATCTGGGTGATATTTGGGCTACATTTGGGCTCTTTTGTCTCTGGTGGCCACCTTGGGAAATTTATTTGTTATGAAGTTTCTTAATTTCCTCATTTACTGTAGTCTCCTCAGTAGGAAATGTTTTCAGTTTTTCACTTTGATTCCATTAAGAAGGTATTCAGATATGTCACACATTTGCCATAAATTCTGAATGATAGCACTCTAGTTGCTCATTAGATCACTGTAGTAAAGCTACTGCTCACCAGGGAAGTCTGCTGCTGGTATTGAAAGTGCATGTTTCAGTCTGCATGTCAGAATTTTTTAATGAAATAGAAGAGGATTTGAGAAGTCACTCAAAATGTTCCCTAATTTTTCTTTCTGCAGCACTAATCATACTTTCTATGGTAAAATGAACCCCCTCATGTTTTCCTTTTTTAAATTAAATGTTTTAAGAGTTACCACTTTATTCCAATCAAGATGGCTGCGGGTGTGCAATACGTTTGTCATAAGCAGGACTGTTAGCACTCTAGTTGTTCTTTGGAACACTCTGGGAAGCTGCAGTGGAACACAAAGGAATTAACTGACAGTCTCTGCCCTTGTTGGATGTACATGTTTTACTGAGAATGTCAGAC
The DNA here is from genome assembly GCF_964204655.1 of Triturus cristatus. NCBI lineage: Eukaryota > Metazoa > Chordata > Amphibia > Caudata > Salamandridae > Triturus > Triturus cristatus. The sequence goes on from NC_140587.1 coordinate 55,238,099, forward strand.
TTCATTCTCACATGACTGAGAAAGATAATGTGAATTTACAGAAAATATGCTCTCAGTTTAGCTTATTGATCACCTTCCAAACCTCTGTGGGAAAAGCATGAGAAAATAGTTTTCTCTCAAACATGATTCATGATATCCCAGCAGAAGGCTTTTTCACATGGTAAAATCACCTTAGAACATACCACAATTCCTAAAATGAGTATGGTACCATCAACAAATGATTTATAATGTAACTAAAGTCTTAAAACCTTCTATTGACTGCAATGCTTTTTAATGAGGTGCTATCATGTATATTGGTCCAAAGATGGCTGCCAACACTTCTTGGATGAAGTGCTGACAGCCAATCAAATCTCACGATGAGATGTGTGGTTAGGCTCTGCCCAGATATATATATGTGAATTTACTTTTGATTTTCTCAGGAACTACTGAATGGATTTACACCATTTAAGCAAAAGGCACGACTATGAACCAAGGTCTACCTTCCTGCCAAATTGGTGTAATTCCGTTCAGCAGTTCAGGCTGTAGCTGCGGCTAAAGGTCCTATGGGTAATTGCATTTTCTCAGCCCCCACTACACGAATCATCCCGAGACTTTCAGGATAGGAGCGGACCGGAGCTGGCCAAAAGTTTTGAACATTTTGTGAAGATTCATCAACGGGCGCCAAAGTTATTCCAAATAGAATGTTGCAGATTTCCTATGGAAAATAGGTCCTAACTATAACTACCTACTGGCAACTATAGGTAAAATATATATATATATATTCACTGAAAAAACCATAGGTTTCAGGCACGTTATAGTTAGGAATTGGCATTTAAAAAACCTTAGAAATTCACTGAAAAAACCATCGGTTTCAGGGGCGTTATAGTTAGCTGGGCATTTCCCTCATACAAAACCCTAGAAATTCCCCTGTTATAGTCAGTTCAGCTAACTATAACTCGCGCCCCCGCAATGCACTGCTGTTGAGGTCACATATTACATCACTCATGACATGGTCAGTGACATCACTGATGACATCTCTAATGACATCACTGATGACATCACTGATGACATCATCCATTGAGTATGTGTTTCTGAACAGTTTTATTATGTTTAATATATATAGGGAAAGGCCTGTTGAAGAATAAGTGGGTATACAAGTGTGTGAATGGATGATTTTCTAGTTGCGTAACTGACTCTATAAGTGAGTCATTAAATGTATCTTACTGCAGACTAGTGACTAAACTGTGTGAATGTCTGTAGGTGTCTGTGTGTTGGTGTATAAGTGGCTGCATGGTTTTGTAAATAGCTATATGAGTGTCTATATGGGTTATTGATTAGTTGTCTGAGTATCTGTATGGGTGCCTGAGTGTTTGTGTGGGTAGGGTGTGTGTGACTCTGTGACTAGATGTGTGAGTGGGTGATTCACTGGGTGCATGGTTTTAAGAGTGCATCTGTGATGGACTGTATGGTTGGTTGAGTGTATGTATGGGTGTGTTAGTGATTGAATGTATATCTCAGTTGTACATGTGTCAGTAACTACATATGTGAAACGCAGTGTATATGTGTGTAAGAGTATATAACTATCTATATCTGAGAGTGTGTGATTTTGGGAGTGGCTGTATGCGCCATGGTGCAAGGATATCTGTGTCATGTGCTGTTTGTTTTTTCTGCAGGAAGACACAGAATTTGTTAGTATTTTTATGAGTAAGTGAACTTGAGTGTGTTTAACTGTATAGGTGAGTAAATTGGACTGTGATTAATTATTTGCATGACTGACTAGATGTGTCAGTACCTCAATGGATGATTGGCGGTGTGTGAGTGTCTATATAGGTGTATAAATGCACAGAGTGACTGTAAGTATGAGTGACTGTAGAGGTGAGTGAGTGGACATGTATGTAGACCTAAAAGTCAATGAGTGGGTGAGTAGTTATTGGTATTGGAGTATCTATGGTTGTCAAAATGGCCGTCTGAAATTTTGAGTCGGTGTATCAAAGGTTATATTAGGGTGTGAGAAGATGCACTAATTTATCACATGGATGACGTCATCAGTGATGTCATCAGTGATGTCATTTGAGTTGTCATAAGTGATGTCATCAGTGATGTCACTGACCATGTCATGAGTGATGTAATATGTGACGTCATCAGCAGTGCATTGCGGGGGCGCGAGTTATAGTTAGCTGAACTAACTATAACAGGGGAATTTCTAGGGTTTTGTACGAGGGAAATGTCCAGCTAACTATAACGCCCCTGAAACCTATGGTTTTTTCAGTGAATTTCTAAGGTTTTTTAAATGCCAATTCCTAACTATAAAGTGCATGAAACCTATGGTTTTTTCAGTGAATTTCAAAGGTTTTTTAAATGCTAATTCCTATCTATAACTTGTCTCTGAAGATATCATGTTTAATGATTTTGATTAGATTTCTATATTTTTCAAATTCAGTGTGTCATTTCATTAATTGCATTTTTTTTAAAATACTTTTTTATCACCATTTTTAAACGTATTTTTTCAATTCATTCTTTTAAAAATTAAAAAATATTATTTGAACTTAATGGGTTTTTCAAACATATTTTTTTATATTTTTCAAAATATTTTTTTAACTATATATGCAAAACTTTATTTTATATATTTTTTTCACTGTTTTTGGATCCGCGCACCCTATGCGCAGCGTTCTCGATCCCTACGTGATAGCATCCGCGCATGGTATGCGTCAGGTATGTGTTTAGTGCGCGATCGCAATGCGACCGGTACGCGATGTCCAGCCTATACGTGACACGTTCGATGTACGTAACGTGACGTTTACGCGCTTCTGCGATGCGTCATCTGCGTCTAAGACACAGTAGGTGCGCGGATCCCGCGAAATATTTAACATTTGAAAAACCATATATATATGTATTTCATGTGAATCTTAATTGAAGACAAACTCTAAACTAGTCTTAAAACTAATATATTTTTACATCTAATCCTATAATTTTTTTTAATTCAATTTCGCATCGCTAGGTGCGTGCTGCGTAAGCGCGCGGTGCGCGGATCCCATGTGACCTGAAAAAAAAGAGATCTGATTGGTTCATTACACTTCCTGTTCTAACTACTGAAAGACCCCACCCATTTCAATCATTCTTCTTTGAGCTTCTTTGGAGAACCATCTCTTTGGAGAGAAGAAGATTTTTTAGACTAAGTTTACACCTAGCTCTAACTTTTTTCAACCAAAAATGGCTGCAGGGCAGCAGGCATCACCTGCATCACCTCATAGTTCTGAGGATGAATTTTTGCCGGAGGCACCACTGAAAAAACGTTTTTCTTCAGTGGTGTGTAATTTTTTTACTTTTCCTGAGGGGCAGAATAAGACCAATGCCACCTTGGTCACGTGCAAGATTTGCAAAAGAGTCCTATCGAGAGGGGATCCTAACAAGAAATACTCTTGCGGCACGGCAAGTATGATGAAGCACATGAGGACCCTTCATCCAAACAATCTTGCAAAAGAAGAGTGCAGACGGATGCGAAACACTCCTGCCCCTGCGCCATCCACCTCATCGCTGCCGAGCACATCAACAGTGCATCTATCAGACCAAACCTTGGACATCCGTCCTCAATTTCAGTATTTAAAAGTGCTCTGCACTAAGTGCAATAAGACTTTGTGCTATGGTGAGCAGTCGATCGTTCTGATCTGCCGCCGGCAAGAAAGTCACATTTGCTAGTTTTTTATTTTTTTTATTGTTCCCTGAAGTTCATTGTTTGGTTTCTCCTGTTTTGTTTTTTGTTTTTTTGTTTTTGCAGAAAAAACAAAAAAATTTAAAAATTGTTCAGAAAACCCCCCCAAAAAATTGGGATCTGTGAAAGAAAAGAAAAAAAAAATTGTAACATATAATAATACATTTTTTACAACACAACATAATTTCCACAAAGTAATTTGTTTGCCTTTTTTGCTGTTCTCAAAATATATTGAATTTCACTTGAAATAGTGATTTCAATGGTACTCATCACTTAACAGCGGGCAATCAGAAATATTGTTAAAAAAAACCCAACATACTATTCTCAGTAAAATACCAGAAAATACAAATCATACATATATGAAATGCTTACAGATTACAAAAATTTATAACTTTAACTTATAAAAACTGTAAATGTTGCCGCATTAAAATAATCACCGAATAAATGACCACAAAAAAGTCCATAATTCAAAAATATATCTTTCCTTGAGGCCAAATGGTATTTTTGCACTTCTTCTTTATGTAAATTGTCCAATGGTAGTCCTATTAAATTATAATAATAAATTCCTCAGAGAGTGAATTATCTTCCTAAAACTTTGGCTTTAAAAATATTAGGTAGGAATTTTGTAATTCCCTAGGCAAACGTTGTTTGAAAACCAACTGGGCATCATTACAAAGTGTCCACCCTTTGTCACATTTTAGATAGGCAGTGTAATGTCCAGATGTGGTGGAAGGACCATCATGGAAAATTATTGCAATTGCTACAAAAGTCCTTCCTGATATTGATAGTTGTGCTGCTACAAATTGTTTTATTAAAGTATCCAATTTTCTTCCATCAGCTGTACAACTTTGCATCATTAAAATTATGTATTTTCTATATATTGTTAAGAGTAATGTGGATAACATTTCTGATTTACATTGGCTACACTCCATGTTTTGAATTTCACCGTTCACTAATTTATTGAAAGACACTGATTTACAGTCTGGTAATGTTAAATACAGAAATCTCTCAGTGTCTACATTGGTGCTACATGTATACATGCAATTTTCACAATAATGTTCCCATTTGTAAGAAAGGCCAAAAATATTTTCTATTTCTACACCTTCATTTTCAAAAATTGTAAGCATATACATTAAAAATTCCTGAGCATCTTGTTGGATATTTTGTGTAAATTGTGTAGAACCAGAACACACATCCAAAAGATTACGAACATCTGAAACAGATTGTATTTTACTTCTATCTGTTGTCAATTTTTCATAAACAGAATGCAACAGAGAACAAAATCTTTTTTCCCGATTCTGCATAATTTGTGCTTGCAAACCTTCCAGATAAAAAACAACATTGACCACTACATTAGCATAGCAGTTGACACCAGAACTATTTTCAAACTGATAACCAGAAATCTCTTCAACAGTGTCCAATTTCTTTTTACCTGCAATCACAACATTATATTGTTCTTTTCCCTTCTTGACATCTTCAGTACAGATATTCTCTAACCTTCTTTTTCGACCAACCACACGCTTTTCAAATACAGGATATTGACCTAAATTGGGAGCATACACCCTTCTTAACCTATTATACTCTTTTACGCAGTTTGCATCTGCAGTAACCTTTGTCTCATCAAAATCAATCAAAAACAAACCAGATAATGTTCTGACTCGCGACAAAGCAACATATGCCATACCCTCTTTAAATACAGTAGATCCAATGTTCACCAATGCACTGTCTACACCCAATCCTTGTGATTTATGAATAGTCACTGCATATGCCAGAGAAAATGGAAATTGTTTCCTACGGACATATAAATCTTTAACAAGCAAAAAACAAACTGAACAACGACCAATTTCTTTAACTTCATCACTCTGATCAAATTTAATTTTTAAAAATTCAATTCCTTCTTTTTTTCTGATAATTCACAAAATCCACCACTTTGCCCATTGCACCATTAACTAAACCTTTCTCTACCTCCAAATTACGCCTTAAAATTACCCGACAGTTTACACACACATACAGTGTCTTTTCCAAACCAGCAGTTTTAGATATTTTTTTTTCTAAACAATCTAGTTTTGATCTCAACTTACCCGTCAAAATAATAGTGTTTCCTTCATGTAGTATTTTATCGATGGCTTCCATTTTTACAATTGCTTCATTTTCCAATTTTAAAAGTTCTTCGTTGAATATTGAACACTCTCGCAGTGTCAGCATTAAGCAAATCACTGACTTATTTTTAGCAATTTCCACGTACACTTTTGCAGCAACTGCATTTTCATTTGGAAAGACATTGCAAAGTAATCGACTCTCCGAAGATTCTTTCCCTTTTTTTGAAAGAATTCCAATTCTTATATCTTGAAGAATACTTCCATATTCAGCATTATTTGCCTGTCGCATATTTGTTGTCAGTTCTTTGTATTCAAAATTACTCCAAATGTTCACATTACCAACACTGCCAAGAGACTTTCTGGTATCTTCATGGGCAAGTGTTTTAAATACCGGTTGTCCTTTTACCGGACAAAACACGTCATACTCTGTTTTAAGAATTTGCACAAAGGCAAGCATCAAGTTTGAAACCATGCTCACCTCATCAATAATGAGAAGTTTCATTTTCTCCAGCACTCTTGAAACTTCACAACAAGCTTCTCCAGATAGCTTGTGGTATTCCAATTTGTTCTCATGCTCTACTGGCAGCATTAGTAAACGATGTAAAGTAATTCCTTTAATGTTATGTGCTGCCAACCCAGTTGGAGCAGTGACAACACAAGACAAATGGGACTCAGTTGTTTTTTGCAGATAACTTGTAATTACTTTAATTAAGAAACTCTTTCCTGTTCCAGCTTGACCACTCACATACATTCGGATAGGTTGAAATGATGTACATGAGCACACTCTCTTTTCATGAAGTAATCCATGGTCAATCTGCTCTTTCACTTGCTGATATATTTGTTTCTGTTCAACATTTAGTTGCTCTTCCAAGTTTCCTAACTGTATTGCATCTTCTTGTGCTTGATACATTGCTGTTTCCACCTCATTCATTGCAATCGCTGCTTCATTTTCAACAATTGGTTGTCCTAGTTGATGTTGACTCAGTGCAGCAGAACTTTGACTGTCTTGAGAACTGTCTCTAGCAATCTCAGCTGCAATTGTAGCTTCTTGATCAATTTCATCATTCAACATTTTCACATAATTTGCCAAAGCACTGCATTGTATGCTATCTTTACAAGCATTAAATGAATCTTCATAGCTGGGAAAATCTCCAAGTAATTCCAGTTCAGAACGCCATGGTTTGAACATTTGCAAAAGGGCTTAATAGCAAAATTCCCTTTTGTCAGCAGTGTCGCAACTCAGTTTTCTTTGATTAATTAAATTTCCTTTCCTTTGTTTCACCAGACATCCTTCAGAACCAATCACTCCATATTTTCCATCGTTGATGTTCTCTGTAATATTCCGTTTAAAAGTGTAGTTTTCAGTAACCGATTTCGCATTCCTGCAAGACCTAGACTCACCCAAATGATTCTTCTACTTTTGGAATAAAGACTTGCAGATGATAACCGATCTGAACATTCATATGCTCCAATTTCACGATGCGATAACATCTTCAAACTGAAACTGTTTAATTTCTTTCTTAGAGTCTTCTCGTGAGAAATCTCTTCCCACATTTCTTTCAATTCAGTCTTTTCTGATTTAGTAATGTAAGACGTTACATATCGAGCAACAGCAATGGAATTGTCCGCAACATACTGAATATCCATGTTAGCGTTCCACATGGATAAAATAACTGGGTTGTAGTCATTTATGTATTTTGATTCTTTGCTTCTTCTTAAGTTGTAGGTGTTTTTCGGAGACTTTCTTGTGATGGTATGTCGTACAGCTGACATAAAACTGTTCACTCTTCCTTTGGCTAATACAGGACGTGGAAATCCAAAACGACATTTGGTATAGAACTTATCCTTTGACTTGTACTTTCGTCGACAGTATTTTCCACACCTATGGCTTTGAAATCGTAAGACTTGTTGTTTTAAGTTTTTCTCTTCTCTGCTATTTGGAAGAGCACATGTAGCATCATCTTTAATGAAAGACAAAACAGTTTCATCTGAATCTGTTCCAAATTTGGGGGCGTCCTTGACCCATAACAACATATGTATGTGAGGAGCACCTCTTGCTTGATACTCCTTTCTCCAAAAGAAATCCACAACTTCTCCAAGAGGAGGATTCTTTTTATTGCAGATGAAAGACATCATAGCTTCAAATCTATGATTGAAATATCTGCATACATTGACAGGATCCAAAGAGCACAATTCTCCAGGTGTCTTGTATTCAATATTTTTTATATTGGAATTTGCCTCTCGAAGAAATTCAAGTAAATCATCCCAAGCATACTCAGCACAGCTTAGTGTAACAAACCATGTAGGAGTTCCCAAGTTCCGTAGCATGCATTTCAGTTCTCCATGTCGACGGTACCAATATTCATTAGTCCCACGCTGACATGCCATCAGATTAATCAACTGAGATTCTAACTGATCATCTCTCTGATGCACTTTATCCATAAAATCCTTTGCAATTACATTTTGAAGATGCAGTCCAGTTTTTAAAATATGATTTACTGCATATGAAAGTCCAGACAAGTCACTTTCAAACAGAAGATGAAACATATAAGGGATACATTGTCGAAATCTTGGATCTTCTGCATATAATCTTGTTGTCCGATATTCAGATGCAGGAATCTGCACAGGACGTTCATCATATTGTCCACCTTTTCCTGTTGGAAACAACTGCGGGAAACAACGAGCTTCCAAGCTCTCTTCCCATACACTCATGGGACTTCCTGTTGCTTTTTTCATTTGAAACAACTCAATTGTATTCCCCATCACCTCTTTGGAATGAAGTTGATGTACACTGTAATTTTCATAGATCTCTTCACATCTGGACATGTCCACTTTTTAAATTTGTCCACTTAATGTTTCACTATCTTCTGCTAAATCTATTTCTTCTTCTCCAACAAACACATTTCTATAGTACTCATTATTTTTTAACAGATACAATGATGCCTTTTGCACTTTTCTAACATCCACTAACTCTTGCCAGATTTTCTTATTCTTAGTAGGAACTCCATTAACTAGAATGACTAGTGGCTCATTTTCTGCATGATCTACACCAATAGTTTCAACATTTTTCCTTACATCTAATGGTAAATACACAACTCTTCCTTTCAATCCTCTTTGCAACTCTGATGGAGGTAATTTACTTGTTTTGGGCTCCATACGAACAATAGCCTGAAACGGGTGAACACATTGTATCAGAATAGACTCATACGTATTTAAATCTATCAGCTCTGGAGGAATAGCAACCAACTCTAGATTATTATGAACAGCTCTAGCAGGCATTTTATTCTCATCTAATCTATTATAACAATATTTGCAAATACGCCGCTCACATCCCAAATCAAAACAATCCTCTACCAACAAATAAGTTGCAAATTCCATCCACTTATCATTATCTTCTATTTCACTTTTTAAATACAGATTGACACCACTAGTCTGATTTTTATAGTGACTTCGCCGACAACAAATACAAGAAACATTTGGTCTTTCACCTGAAATTACCTTAAACTTGGTGATTTCATCCTCAAATTTTTCTGTAATTACAGGTTCTACATTGTCTTCAACATTTTGTTCTACTAATGTGTCAGTTTCTTCACTCTCTTGCTGAGGCCCAAAGTAACAAAACTCAATATCCTCACAGACCTGCTTCACATCTGAAACTGACCCACGCAAAAGAGCACTGTTCAACTCACTTAACTTTAGTGCTGGACTTTTTGCATAATACAACCTTCTCACTAACTTCCGCATTTGAGTATGATGTACTGCCAGCATTCTGAAATGGTGAAAAACACTTTCACAAACTTTCCTAGAAAGACAAGCCAGAGAATGACCTTGCAAACCAGTATGTTTTCTCACTCTGCAAGGGTCTAGTCCTTGCAACAGCTTAATCTTTTGTTTTACACTTTTTTTGGTATTGTCGTGGTTTTCGTGATCTTCTCCTCGGGATGGCACTGATGCTAGGTATGGGTCCCCCTCCCATCCGTCCCCAGCACGGAGAATGCGAAATACCCTCGGACTAGGAAGACGGGTGAGCGAGGGAAAACGGGATAGGAACAGCCGAGAGAGGGAGACCTAGAAGAAAGAAGCACAGGGTGAGAAGAGGAGCGAGGACCCCTGCACCCCTCCCAAGCAGCCCCTTGGAGTGTTAAGGCCCTAGTACCTGGCTCTCCTGTCTCTCCTAGACCGAGGGTCGTTGAGCTGACCAGGGGGGTTTTGTGGATCACCACGACGAGTCGAACCAAGGTTTTGGGGTGGCGCTACCACTTCAACGCTCGGAACTCCGTGAGCGGAGGAGCGCCAAACAGGGAAGGGTCTCTTCCCTCCCTTCACGAAGTGTGGGCTTGGCGGGTTCCGCTCGTGTCCCTCCCGACAGTCTGGGGAGACACGACCAGAAAACAGTGGAGAGATGGCGGGAGATCCCGTCGGAGATGTCCGCGCTTCCACTCTATGCTCCCTGATCCGCCGGGAGCAGAGGAGCGCACTCCGAGGGACGATGCGCCCGGAACTCCGAGGGCTGACTTGAAGAGTCGTTCGCCTGGGAATCCGCGGGCGGTGCTGGGTTGAGGTGTGCCCGGAAATCCGTGGGCAGAGACGGGGAGAAGTTTGCCCGGAAATCCGTGGGCCGAGGTGAAACTCCGGGGTTCCGACGAGGGGATGGCTGCGAGGGTTCAGGCAAGCCGGGGGACTGGTCTGATGGCGTTTGCGAGGTCCACGGCGAGAATGGAGACACTCACCGAGCGGTGCGGGCTTCGGCAACGTCACTGGCACCGGGTGGAGGAAGCTCCGAGGGCCGCTGGAAGGTCCGACGATCCGCTGATGCTGGCGGGCTGGAAACCGCGAAGATGTCGCTCTGGGGGCCGTTTGCAATGATTATGGGAATCATAGGCAACGCCCCCGTGGTGGCTGTGGGCTTTTATGCGCGGAGGGGAGGTGACGTGATCGCGCGGCCGCCGCGCCTCTGGGGCTTGTAGTTCTTCGCGCTGGCGCCGGCGATCACGGATCATGACAGCACACCCCCCTTTACTCCGCCTCCGCCGCTTCCGGCGCCCCCGGGCTTGGCAGGACAGCGACGGTGAAAGTCTGCTACGAGACGTTTGGCGTGCACGGCAGATGCGGGTTCCCAGGAGTCTTCCTCAGGACCGTACCCCTTCCAAGCCAGAAGGTACCATAACTTCCTTCTCACCAGTTTGGAATCAAGCACTCGGCGAACCACATATTCCTGATCATGGTTGATCCACACCGGGGCAGGAGCCCGCCGTACAGGACAGTTCGAGGGTTTGAGGAGAGAGACGTGAAACACAGGGTGAATGCGCATGTGTGGCGGCAGGCGCAACTGTACTGCCACGGGGTTTATGTGTTTGATGACAGGGTAGGGCCCTATGTATTTGGGGTTGAAAACACTGGGTTTCCGAAAACGGAGGTTCCGTGTAGACAACCAGACCTTATCTCCCTTGTGGTACACCGGAGGGGGTCTGCGATGCTTGTCCGCCTGGGCTTTGTATCTGGCCTTGGCTAGCCGAAGGTGTTTACGGGCTCGTCTCAGGGCCGTGTGAATGGTTTGGAGTCGGCTCTTGAGATCGGGAAGGCTGATGTTTTCCCTAGGGAGGAGGAAGGGAACGAAGCGTGGATGGAACCCTGCGGCGAGAAAGAACGGAGACTGCATTGTGGAGGAGTGTTGGGAGTTGTTGTATGCCACCTCCGCCACCCATAGCAAGTCTACCCAAGTGTCCGCAGCTTGGTCTGCGTAGCAGCGCAGGTACTGTTTGAGTGTCTGGTTTAGTCTCTCCGTTTGCCCGTCTGTCTGTGGGTGGAAGCTCGTGGAGAGGGAGGAGTGAATACCCAGTGCTTCACACCATACCTTCCAAAACCGTGCTGTAAACTGGGACCCTCTGTCGGATACAATCCCCATCGGTAGTCCGTGAAGCCTCACCACGTGTTGCAAGAGGAGTTTTGCCAACGTGCCCGCTGTGGGCACCTGTTTGCAGGCAATAAGGTGGCCCATCTTGGTGAGATAGTCGACGACCACTACTATTGCTGTGCAACCTTGATCTTTCGGTAACCCTACCACAAAGTCAATTGAAATTAGTTCCCAGGGGTTCATAGGTGTGGGTAGAGGCATTAGAAGGCCTTGGGTCTTTTGATGGTCGCTTTTCATTTGAGCGCAGGTGGCGCATTCCTTCACCCACTGTAATACGTCTGGTCGAACTGAGGGCCACCAGAATTGTCGCAACACCTTCTCCAAGGTCTTGGTACCTCCTGTATGTCCTGCACAGGGTAGGTCATGACACCATGAGAAAACGAGTTTTCGGAGTCGGAGAGTAGGGATCAGCAGCCGGGATCCGTTTAACGGGAGGCCCTGTTGTATACGCCATTCTCTGTGTCTTTTTAACCAAGAGGACCAGGCAAAGGTTTGTATTCCTCGCTTCACCCCTTGTAGGAATGGTTCGGTGTGCATGCAACCGATGATTTGCTCCGGCGATAGGATGGGCTGGTCAGGTGCCTCCAATGGGAGGTTTGGGAGGGTCTGTCTTGATAGGGCATCGGCTTTTTTGTTTTGCGTTCCTGGCCGGTAGGTGACAAAGAAGTGATACTCTGCAAAAAAGAGCACCCATCGCTTCTGCCGGGGAGAGAGATGTCAAGCTGACCGCAGGAACTGGAGGTTGCGGTGGTCCGTGAACACTGTCACCTGATGTTGGGCCCCCATTAACCAGTGACGCCATTCCAGAAACGCGTCTTTGATGGCGAGCAGCTCTTTCTCGGAGACTGTATAGTTACGCTCCGCTGGATTCAACTTCCTGGACATAAAGGCCACCGGGTGGAGTTGACCTGTATCCGGGTGGCGTTGGGAAAGAATAGCTCCTACTGCTTCGTCTGACGCGTCGGCTTCCACTATAAACGGAAGATCGGGTTGTGCATGACGCAAGATGGGCGCGGTGGTGAAGGCTTTTTTGAGCAGCTCAAACGCTGTTTGGGCCTCAGGCGACCAGAGGAAGGGTACTCCTTTCCGTGTCAGTTTGGTGAGTGGTGTCACCATCTGGGAGAAGTGGTGTATAAATCTCCGATAAAAGTTGGAGAAGCCCAAAAACCTTTGAACTTCCTTCACGGTTTTCGGCTGGGGCCATCGCGTCACAGCCTGGACTTTGCGGTCTGTCATGACTTGTCCCTCTGGGGTTAGCAGGACACCAAGGAACTCCACAGTGGTGACGTGGAATTCGCATTTCGTGAGCTTGCAAAACAGTTGGTGACTTTCTAAGGCCTGCAACACCGATGTCACATGGCCCACATGTTCTTCTTCCGAGGATGAGTATATTAAGATGTCAGCTATGTACACCACTACATAGATGTCCAGAAAGTCTCTCAATACCTCGTTTAAAAAGAACTGAAAGGCGGCCGGGGTGTTGCAGAGCCCGAAGGGCATCACCAAATATTCGAACAGGCCGAATCTTGTCTTGAACGCCGTCTTCCACTCATCCCCCTCTCGCATCCGCACCAGGTGGTATGTCAGATTCATCAGCGCACACCGGCACATCCTCGCGCAACACTAGGAAATGCGCGAGGAACTACACTTCCCGATGGGCAGTGCGGGAGGTGCGCGACGTAACGCGCGCCACGCCCCACCACAAGACGTCAAAAGGCGAGAGGTCACCGAGCACGGAGCCGATAATTCTTCGACCCAGGAGACGAGAAAGGAGACGCCGAGAGACGAAGGTTCGAACGAGCTCATCACCCAGGTAGCGGCCCGTGACATCCGGAGGTTCGTCGTGACCGAGGTAGGAGTACTGTGGCAGTATTTCCATCGGGGCTCGACCCATCTTAGTCGGAGACAAGCTCTTCGATCCATAGAGAATCCCAGGCCCGCCCCTCTGTTGGCGAGACCGACTGGTCTCATGCAGGGGAGCGAACAAGTATTTTGAGAGATATTAGACTTAAGGGGGCAAGCCTCGCTGTTCAAGACAGGCAGCGTGCGAGCCCGAACATTGTTCTGAGAAAAACGAGACCGAGAGGGTTGATACACGCAAACTTCCGACAGATCGGAGGCATAGGAAAGCTTAAGGCTTTTAGGAAGTTGGCGACGCGTGTTCCAGCCTCACAGACTTCAGTTCCCAGGCAGACACTAGCAGTGTGCATCCGCACCCCGTGGTGGCCAGGTTTACACTTTTGATTTTCTTCTGCTTATATTCCTAGACATATGAGCGAGTCAGGAGAGAGGGGTGGTCCCAACGCCGAAGGCATGGAATAAGCTGGGCAGTCACAAGTGGGTATTGCACCCCAACGTTGATATATGGTGTATGTGTGTCTGCATGTTGATCCCTGTCATTCTCCCCACGTGTGCCTTTCCTTGTCGTTTATATTAGTGCCTGCAACGAAAAGACCACGACCTGTAGCTCTCCCCCATATGTCCGGGCATACCTTATTTTCCTTTTCAGGTGAGAGGGCAAGCTAGCGTTAACACAATCCTGCTAAAAGTAACGCGTATGGTTCCCATTGAGAAACTGGAAACAAAACGTCTTATGCTTTGTTCTGTTGTCTCTTTTGCCTTCACAGATCTCCCTCCCTGCAGTCCCCACCCTTTCCTTCCCCCGCTCGATCACCCCAAAAGTCCATGGTTTCAATAGCCGGACTTGGGGTCATCCAGAGGTGGGCCCCCATAGAGCATCAACACAGCCCCGGGGACATCGGAACGAGGAACCTGACAGAATTATCGGCCCAAGAATTCTCTTATCCCCCTGGTTGTGTTGAAAGCTGGCCATGACTACCTTAGACGACGTGATGGCGCTGTTAGCGCAGATGCAGGTAGACCTAGCCGCCTCACGCCAGGAAACAGCGTCGATGCAGGTAGACTTAGCCGCCTCACGACAGGAAACAGCGTCATTGCACTCTCGTGTCGATTACATGCAAAGGAACCCGTTTAGCATGGGTAGCCCGTCTTCCCCTACGTCCTTAGTGGTAGAAGTGCCGGCGGCCATTCCCCTGGCCCCCCCAGAGAGGTTCCATGGTGACCGGAAAAAGGTTCAGGTGTTCATGACACAGATATTGCTCCACTTTACTTGCAAACCGAAGATGTTTGTCACCAACCAAGCCAGGGTCGCGTTTCTCATATCCTATCTGGGGGGCGAAGCTGCCCAGTGGGCTGTCCCTATCGTTAGGAACGACGACCATCTGCTGTACGATTGGGACGCCTTTCGCATGGCCTTCGAGAAAACATTTGATCGACGAGCCGAGACGTTCTCGGCGGATAAGGATCTAATGGAGCTGAAGCAAGGCTCTCTTGATTTGGTGAGCTACCTGAACCACTTTCGTAGACTGGTGGCCGAGACCGATTGGCCGGAAGCCAAACAGTTGGTCGTCTTTTACCATGGCCTCACCGAGGAGTTGAAGGACGTCCTGGCCCAAATCGAGCCGCAACCTAGCACTTGTGCGGCCCTTATCGAGTTGACGCTGCGGTTGGACCATCGCTTGAGAGAGCGGAAAGGCGAGCATACCCGCAAAGAAAGAGGTACAACATGGAGTGATCGTACCGGACCGCCGGAGAAACCCCCTTCTAAACCCGAGCCTCTGGAGATCGGAGCAGTGAGGGCTTCGTTAACCGTGAGCGAAAGGGATCATAGGCGCAAACAGGGATTGTGCCTCTATTGTGGTAAGAAAGGCCACTTCATCAGAGAATGCCCCGTGAAACCGGCCTTTGGACGGCCAAGGATGGGCCAGGCGGCAGTCGCAACCACGGATAAAGGGGAGGAAAACTGTCGTACCTGAAATCGGAAGGAGGGAAGGTTTCAGGGAAACATACCATCCCTTCAGTGGATTTCTTTTCCTTCCGGGAAAAAGAACATTTTTTTATAGACATGCAGATAGTCATCAATAACGTGCTCCTCCCGGTCAGAGCCATGGTTGATTCCGGAGCCACAGGCTGTTTTATGGATATGCAGGAGGCCAACCGACTAGGCGTACGGCTCCTCCTAAAAGCCTCCCCCGAACTGGTCTACGCCGTGGACGGAAAAGAACTGGATTCCGGACCCATACGGCATCACACAGCGGAGTACGAACTTCGGTATGAGGAGGATCACCGCGAATGGATATCGTTCAACGTCATCCACGCCCCGCAGTACGGGATCATCCTCGGACTCCCGTGGCTGCAGAAACATGAACCCAGGATTCACTGGGCCTCAAAGACCCTCCAGCTGAGGTCGGCATTTTGTCAAGCACATTGTAACCGCGAACCAGTGCAGCCGGCGGCGGTGCTAGCCATCATACACGGGATAGCCACGGCGGCTGAAAAAGAGACCAAGCTACCAGAATGTTACCTTGCCTTCCAAGAAGTCTTCAGCGACAGTAAGGCCGAAGAACTCCCTCCACACAGGGAATTTGACTGTCGGATTGATCTGGTACCCGGGGCGGTGATACCCTGTGGGCGAATATATGCTCTAACCATCCCAGAAAACCTGCACCTACGAGCATACCTTGACAAGTACCTAGCACTCGGCTTTATTCGTCCGTCTAGATCACCTGCGGCATCGCCACTCTTCTTCATACCCAAGGCCAATGGGGAATTGAGGTGTTGTATCGACTTTCGAGCGATCAACGCTATCACGGTGAAGAACCGATACCCCCTCCCGTTGATCCCGGTTCTCTTGGAGCAGGTGAGAGCTGCAACGATTTACACCAAGTTGGATCTGAAAGGAGCTTATCACCTCGTGCGTATGCGCGACGGTGATGAATGGAAGACGGCATTCAAAACGAGGTATGGGCTGTTTGAGTACCTCGTAATGCCCTTTGGGCTCTGTAACGCCCCGGCCGCCTTTCAGTTCTTTCTCAACGAGGTGTTGCGTGATTTTCTGGACGTCTTCGTAGTCGTATACATCGACGACATCCTCGTGTATTCCCTCACAGAAGAAGAACACATTACCCACGTGCAAAGAGTGCTACACGCCTTGTTCACAAACCACCTATTCTGCAAACTCACAAAGTGTGAGTTTCATGTGACCACCGTGGAGTTCCTCGGGGTGATGTTGACCCCTTCAGGACAAGTGATGGCTGAGAGGAAGGTGAAGGCAGTGACGGACTGGCCCCGTCCTCAGAACGTGAAAGACATCCAAAGCCTACTCGGGTTTGCAAACTTTTACAGGCGATTTATACAACATTTTTCCAACACGGTCGCCCCGCTGACCAAGTTGACCCGAGTGAAGGTTCCCTTTGTTTGGACGGTGGAAACCCAAGGGGCATTCGATCAACTGAAACATGCCTTCAGCTCCGCTCCTATTCTGGTGCATGCCAAACCGGAGTTGCCGTTTTTTGTTGAAGCAGACGCCTCGGAAATCGCGGTAGGAGCGGTATTGTCGCAGAGACAGGAGAACACCGGATATCTGCACCCCATTGCCTTTATGTCTAGAAAACTAAACCCCGCAGAGCTGAACTATACAATAGCTGAAAAAGAGCTCCTAGCGATCAAAGATGCCTTCAAGGAATGGAGGCATTGGCTGATGGGGGCAGTACATCAGATAACCGTTTATACCGACCACCGCAATCTGCAGTTTTTGCGAGCAGCCCGACACCTTACACCGCGTCAGTTACGCTGGACGCTGTTTTTTGCGGAATATAACTTCATCGTAACATTCCGCCCGGGAGTCAACAATCGAAAGGCCGACGCCCTCACGCGGCAGGAAAACGCTCCACAGAAAGAACCAGTGAAGGAAGCATCGATCATAGAACCTAGTCGAGTGGTGGGTCTCGTGGCCACAGACGACTTCCTGAACGGCGTGCGGAGAGGGATCCGCAACACCACTTGGAGAAGCTGGCTAAGGTTCCACCCCGAATGGAGAATCCATCAAGGCCTCCCATTAAAAGGGAAACAGCTGCTTATACCCACAGGAGCATTGAGGAAGATGGTCTTCGAATGGTGTCACACCTCTCCCTGTGCCGGACATACAGGGCGCACCAAGACACTCGAAAGAGTGCTTCGACAGTTCTGGTGGCCCTCGGTTCGTCCCGACCTTCAGCATTGGGTGCAAAACTGTTCCATCTGCGCCCAAATGAAAGCGGACCACCAACCCGTACAGGGCTTGCTACATCCTCTGCCCACACCAGAGCGACCATGGGAGCGGATTTCAGTAGATTTCATCGTGGGACTTCCTAACGATCACGGAATGACTGCCATCATGGTGGTGGTCGACTATTACACCAAGATGGGGCACTTTGTAGCCTGCAAACAGGCTCCCACAGCGGGGCAAACGGCCATCCTCCTGCTAACGCACATCGTTAGGCTTCATGGACTTCCACAGGTCATAGTATCGGACAGAGGGGCCCAATTCACCTCGGGATTTTGGAAAACGTGGTGTTCCAAACTCCAGGTCACCTCTTCTTTGTCAACAAGCTTTCACCCACAGACCGATGGCCAAACCGAGAGACTCAATCAGACTCTAAAGCAATATCTCCGTTGTTACATGAGCTCAGCTACAGAGGAATGGGTGGAGTGGTTATGGGCAGCAGAGGTAGCGTATAACAGTGCCACGCATTCATCCACGAAGTTCACTCCGTTCTTTAGCACTTATGGGTTCCATCCCAGGTTTACTCCCCTACTCCTGCCCAACACGGACACGCGACGCCCTGAACTGCGCAACAGGCTGAAGGTTATGCGTAGGGTGCTTGCGGTAGCCAGAGGAAATCTGTTGAAGGCAAAGGAACAATACAAGAAGCAGGCGGATAAACATCGGAGACCAGGGCCAGTGTATAGTCGGGGAGATTGGGTGTGGGTTTCAACACGTAACATCCGCTTTAAGAAGTATAGTGTGTTCAACCCCAAATACATAGGCCCATTCAGAGTGCTGGGGCATGTGAACCCGGTAGCAGTAAAGGTTCGTTTACCGTCGCACTTTCGGATCCACCCCGTGTTCCATGTCTCCCTTCTGAAACGTGCCCACCAGCCTCCGTCTAGCCGTCCATCCTCGGTTCAGGTACTGCAGGACCAGGAGTACGAAGTCAAGGCCATCCGGGACGTGAAGACAGTGCGAGGCAGGTTGTGGTACTTGATCACGTGGAAAGGGTACGGTCCAGAGGATGACTCATGGGAACCCGCCACAGCGGTCCATGCGCCCAGACTGGTCGCACGGTTCCATAGGCTGCACCCAGACAAGCCTAGCGGCCGGCGGTGATCCTCGGAAGAGGGATGTGCTGTCAGATTCATCAGCGCACGCCGGCACATCCTCGCGCAACACTAGGAAATGCGCGAGGAACTACACTTCCCGATGGGCAGTGCGGGAGGTGCGCGACGTAACGCGCACCACGCCCCACCACAAGACGTCAAAAGGCGAGAGGTCACCGAGCACGGAGCCGATAATTCTTCGACCCAGGAGACGAGAAAGGGAACGCCGAGAGACGAAGGTTCGAACGAGCTCATCACCCAGGTAGCGGCCCGTGACATCCGGAGGTTCGTCGTGACCGAGGTAGGAGTACTGTGGCAGTATTTCCATCGGGGCTCGACCCATCTTAGTCGGAGACAAGCTCTTCGATCCATAGAGAATCCCAGGCCCGCCCCTCTGTTGGCGAGACCGGCTGGTCTCATGCAGGGGAGCGAACAAGTATTTTGAGAGATACTAGACTTAAGGGGGCAAGCCTCGCTGTTCAAGACAGGCAGCGTGCGAGCCCGAACATTGTTCTGAGAAAAACGAGACCGAGAGGGTTGATACACGCAAACTTCCGACAGATCGGAGGCATAGGAAAGCTTAAGGCTTTTAGGAAGTTGGCGACGCGTGTTCCAGCCTCACAGACTTCAGTTCCCAGGCAGACACTAGCAGTGTGCATCCGCACCCCGTGGTGGCCAGGTTTACACTTTTGATTTTCTTCTGCTTATATTCCTAGACATATGAGCGAGTCAGGAGAGAGGGGTGGTCCCAACGCCGAAGGCATGGAATAAGCTGGGCAGTCACAAGTGGGTATTGCACCCCAACGTTGATATATGGTGTATGTGTGTCTGTATGTTGATCCCTGTCATTCTCCCCACGTGTGCCTTTCCTTGTCGTTTATATTAGTGCCTGCAACGAAAAGACCACGACCTGTAGCTCTCCCCCATATGTCCGGGCATACCTTATTTTCCTTTTCAGGTGAGAGGGCAAGCTAGCGTTAACACAATCCTGCTAAAAGTAACGCGTATGGTTCCCATTGAGAAACTGGAAACAAAACGTCTTATGCTGTGTTCTGTTGTCTCTTTTGCCTTCACAGATCTCCCTCCCTGCAGTCCCCACCCTTTCCTTCCCCCGCTCGATCACCCCAAAAGTCCGTGGTTTCAATAGCCGGACTTGGGGGCATATAGAGGTGGGCCCCCATAGAGCATCAACACAGCCCCGGGGACATCGGAACGAGGAACCTGACATGGTACGCCCCCCGGAGGTCCAATTTGGTGTATATCCGTGCTCCTCGCACCTGTTCCAACAACACGGGGATGAGCGGCAGTGGGTATTGGTTTTTGATAGTCATGGCGTTGAGGGCACGATAGTCTATGCAGCAGCGTAGCTCCCCGTTGGCCTTCGGTATGAAGAAGAGGGGAGACGCCGCTGGAGATCTGGAGGGGCGAATGAACCCTAAACGTAGGTAGGTATCTAGATATTCACGGAGGTGACTGGTTTCCTGACCGGTGAGGGCGTACACCCTGCTACACGGGACAGTGGCCCCCGGCATTAGGTCGATCCGACAGTCGTAGTCGCGATGCGGAGGGAGAACCTCAGCCTTCTGTTGATCGAACACTCCCTTGTAGTGGGTGTAACAGTCCGGGAGCGTCACGTCCTTCTCCGCGGCTGTGGCTACGTGGTGTGCGGTTGGTTCCTCTAGGTCCGTAGCGGTCTCCCGCCGAAGGCAGTGGGTGCGACAATATGAGGAGCAGAAGGTCACCGAGGTGGAAGCCCAGTGTATCCGAGGCTCGTGGATTCGCAACCATGGTAGTCCCAGGATAAGATGACATCGGGGAGCTTGGATGATGTTGAATGCGAGCCACTCGCTATGTTCCTCTCCTATGGATACCTTTAGGGTTGGTGTGATGTACCGTATGGGCCCGGATTCCAGCTCTTTGCCGTCCACGGCATAAACGAGTTCTGGGGTGTCTTTGGACAGTAGCGGAATCCCCAACCGGTGGGCTTCTCTGGTGTCCATGAAGCAGCCTGTAGCTCCCGAGTCGATCATGGCCCTTACTTGGTGGAGTTTGGGGCCTATCGCAAGCTGCACCGTTAGAAAGAAGTGGTCGGGTTCGTTGGAGATGTCTGCTTCTAGGGAAGGGATGTAATGACATCTTGAAGGCGTCCCTTCTGGCTCTTTCAAGCGTTCGGGTTTCCCACCGGTCCTTCGCGGGCTACGATGGCTGCTTGCCCTATCCTTGGTCGGCTGTTCTTTGGGCGGACTGGGCATTTCCGCAGGAAATGGCCTTTCTTGCCACAATACAAACAGAGGCCCTGTTTACGCCGGTGGTCTCTTTCGCTGAGGGTGAGGGAAGCTCTCACCGTTCCGATTTCCATGGACTCCACTCTGGGAGATGCTGGTTCCTGTGGGCGAGGGGAATCGTAGGACAGAGGTGTCTTGTCTCTGCGCTTGTGTTCCCCCTTTCTTTCTCTGAGTCTATATTCCAATCGGGAGGCCAGCTCTATCATGGCCGAGCAGGTGTTGGGTTGAGGGTCTATCTGCGCTATCACGTCCTTCAACTCCTCGGTAAGCCCTCGGTAGAAGATAGCGGTTTGCTTCGTCTCGGGCCAGTCCGTTTCTGCCACTAGTCGCCGGAAGCTATTGAGGTATCCTATGAAGTCCGCACTATTTTGGCGCAGGTCAAGGAGGTCTCGATCCGCAGAAAAGGTATCCGCCCGACGATCGAAGGTCTTCTCGAATTCTTGTCGGAAGGTGTCCCAGTCATACAGGAGGGCGTCGTCTCTGCGAACGATGGGGACCGCCCATTGCGCCGCTTCTCCCGTCAAATAGGAAATTAGAAACGCCACCCTGGCTTGATTTGTGAGGAAAAGCTTCGGTTTGCATTGGAAATGCAAAAGTATCTGGGTCAAGAAGATTTGTACCTTCTGAATATCTCCATGAAATCTCTCTGGGGGGGCCAACGGAACGTGAGAAGGCATTTCCACCACTACTTGTGGGGTCTGAGACGGGAGCACGGGCCCTGCATTGAACGGGTTGCGTTGGAGGCGGTCCAGGCGTGTATGTAGGGCTGCTGTTTCCGCTCTTGATGTTGCTAACTCCCGTTGGACTTGGGCCAGAGCCTCTAAAATGTTGTCTAGCGTGGCCATGGTATGTTGTCAGTGCGATCAAGAGGAGAGAATTTTCGTGGGCCTATGATTCTGTCGTGGTTTTCGTGATCTTCTCCTCGGGATGGCACTGATGCTAGGTATGGGTCCCCCTCCCATCCGTCCCCAGCCCGAAGAATGCGAAATACCCTCGGACTAGGGAGACGGGTGAACGAGGGAAAACGGGATAGGAACAGCCGAGAGAGGGAGACCTAGAAGAAAGAAGCACAGGGTGAGAAGAGGAGCGAGGACCCCTGCACCCCTCCCAAGCACCCCCTTGGAGTGTTAAGGCCCTAGTACCTGGCTCTCCTGTCTCTCCTAGACCGAGGGTCGTTGAGCTGACCAGGGGGGTTTCGTGGATCACCACGACGGGTCGAACCAAGGTTTTGGGGTGGCGCTACCACTTCAACGCTCGGAACTCCGTGAGCGGAGGAGCACCAAACAGGGAAGGGTCTCTTCCCTCCCTTCACGAAGTGTGGGCTTGGCGGGTTCCGCTCGTGTCCCTCCCGACAGTCTGGGGAGACACGACCAGAAAACAGTGGAGAGATGGCGGGAGATCCCGTCGAAGATGTCCGCGCTTCCACTCTATGCTCCCTGATCCGCCGGGAGCAGAGGAGCGCACTCCGAGGGACGATGCGCCCGGAACTCCGAGGGCTGACTTGAAGAGTCGTTCGCCTGGGAATCCGCGGGCGGTGCTGGGTTGAGGTGTGCCCGGAAATCCGTGGGCAGAGACGGGGAGAAGTTTGCCCGGAAATCCGTGGGCCGAGGTGAAACTCCGGGGTTCCGACGAGGGGATGGCTGCGAGGGTTCAGGCAAGCCGGGGGACTGGTCTGATGGCGTTAGCGAGGTCCACGGCGAGAACGGAGACACTCACCGAGCGGTGCGGGGTTCGGCAACGTCACTGGCACCGGGTGGAGGAAGCTCCGAGGGCCGCTGGAAGGTCCGACGATCCGCTGATGCTGGCGGGCTGGAAACCGCGAAGATGTCGCTCTGGGGGCCGTTTGCAATGATTATGGGAATCATAGGCAACGCCCCCGTGGTGGCTGTGGGCTTTTATGCGCGGAGGGGAGGTGACGTGATCGCGCGGCCGCCGCGCCTCTGGGGCTTATAGTTCTTCGCGCTGGCGCCGGCGATCACGGATCATGACAGGTATAGACTCGTAAAAAACGACTTAATTTTTCAATAGATTCCTGTCGTACACTACAAACCCTACTGCAATCCTGAGTGTACACATGGTTTTTAGCACGTCTCCCTAAAACTCCATCAGCTATCACTTCTTCTGCATTTCTTTCAACCATTTTCTCTTTCTCCATTGGACAACCATCACTAACCTCACAACCTCTACCACTGGGGTCAACTGTATACAATCATTTTTCACTTAGTGAATAACTCTCTTCATTAAAAAAAGGCTCTGAACTAGAACTGTGTTTCCATTCTCCCAAAAAACATCACAATTTTTTTTTTTATTAATAACTCTTTTCCTCCTACTTTTGGCCTTCATTACATATATTGGTTTATCTAGTGATCGCATTCTGTTTAACAGTAAAATAAACAGTTTCCTTTTTACTTCAAAAGCCTTTTCCACAATGCTTTCAATATGCTTCCTCTTTTTATAAAATAAAGCTCTCTTTTTATATTTCTTCACACCTTTCAGCAAATTATGCACTACTCTCTTGTAAAATATTTTTTTGCGTAATTCTTTATACTGATTTTGTCTTCTTTTACCATACTTTATCTCCTTTGACTGAACATTTGCTTTTTTACTTTTCCTCTTATTTTGATTTTTTTTCTTACTTAAAAAATTCTCTGAAGTTGCAGCATTCTCTACATTCTGTTTGCTCCTACAAACATTTTTAATAAATTGCTTTGTGATCTTACCAGAAGATTTTTTCCTTTTAGCCACATTATCTTGTTCATTCAATACTTGTGGTTGATGTTTCTTCAAATAATCCTCCTGTCTCTGTTCTTTTCTTTTTCTTTTCTGGCATAATTTCTCGATTTTAACGTTGAAAAACAGTATCTGCAAAAAAGAATCACAAATAAATGTATATTAATAAATTTCAAATTTACAGTATTCCATTACTGTACAAACACATTTTATATAAAAACAGACTAAGAAACTATAGCCCTGAACCACAAGTGTGACGATGATTAAAACACTACATACACAGTGCATACTACTTTGAAGCAGTTCATGCCCTAAAGCCTACCTCACTAAAAGACTACATGCTAACTGACTGAATGATTACAGTACTAATAGGAGACACACTGGGTGAGTAACAGGGTGTTTGCTAGAAGTGTATGAATACTGACTGGGGAATTGAAGGTGTGAAACACAAGTGTGTAGGTGGTTAGAGGACTGCATGCATAGTGGATAGGCATTTAAAGCAGTCCATGTGCTAAGGCCTGGCTCACTGTATGAGTACTTGGGTACTCACTGAATGATTAGAGTACAGCAAGGAGAGTGCCTATGTGAATTTATAAGTGGTAGGCTTTTCGCACAGGGAATGGATTAGTACTTGGTACTGAATGGGTCACTAGAAGAGTGCAAAGGGAGTGACAGGATGTTTGCTGGACTATATGGATACTGACTAGGGAATTGAAAGTGTAAAAGACAAGTCTCTAGGTGGTTAGAAGACTGCATGCATAGTGCATAGGGGTTTGAAGCAGTCCATGTGCTAAGGCCTGGCTCAGTGCATGAATACTTAGACAGTGACTGAATCATTAGAGTACTGGAAAGAGAGTGTCTTGGTGAATTTATAAGTGTTTGGGTTTTCGCACAGTGAATGGATTACTTCATGGTGCTGAATGGGTCACTAGAAGACTGCAAAGGGAGTGACAGGGTGTTTCCTGGAAGTGTATGGATACTGACTAGGGAATTGAAGGTGTGAAAAACAACTGTGTAGGTGGTTAAAGAACTACATGGATACTGCATAGACATTTGAAGCAGTCTATTTGGTAATGAATGGTTCACAACATAAGAAACTGACTAAATAATCAGACTACTTCTAGGACAGTGCCTGGGTAAAAATTTTAAATTTTCAGTTCTGGTGCAGTGAAGACAATACTACATGGTACTGCACTTTAGTGTCAAAGCATGACTCATTTTATCAATGCATAAGCAAACACTGGCTTCTAATGCTACTAAAACTTGACAACATGACAGGTTTTATAACAGTTATCTGTCAGCAAATACACGATGTTACCAAACACTTCTCTCACAGTGGTTCCCAAATGCACACAGACTCACAGTGTGATTCTAGACAAGCACCACTATCCCTAGGAGTTTACCAAAACTCATTCACTACACTGGAAGTGGTAAGGAAACTGCACACAATCTACATATTTCACGACTACACTTTACTGTCAATACCTAACTCATTTAATGGAAGCATAAGCCATAACTGTCTTCTAATGCTACTAAAACTTCACAACATGACATGTTTTAAAACAGTTATCTGTCAGTAAATACACGATGTTACCAAACGGTTCTCTCACAGTGGTTCCCAAATGTACACAGACTCACAGTGTGATTCTAGACAAGCACCACTATCCCTAGGAGTTTACCAAAACTCATTCACTACAGTGGAAGAGGTCAGGGAACTGCACACATTCTACATATTTCACGACTGCACTTTAGTGTCAATGCCTGACTCATTTAATCAACACATAAGCAAACACTGGCTTCTAATGCTACTAAAACTTGACAACATTACAGGTTTTATAACAGTAATCTGTCAGCAAATACACGATGTTACCAAACGGTTCTCTCACAGTGGTTCCCAAATGCACACAGACTCACAGTGTGATTCTAGACAAGCACCACTATCCCTAGGAGTTTACCAAAACTCATTCACTACAGCGGAAGTGGTAAGGGAAGTGCACATAATCTACATATTTCAGAACTGCACTTTACTGTCAATACCTGACTCATTTAATGAAAGCATAAGCCATTACTGTCTTCTAATGCTACTAACAGTTGACAACATGACAGGTTTTAAAACAGTTATCTGTCAGCAAATACACGATGTTACCAAACGCTTCTCTCACAGTGGTTCCCAAATGCACACAGACTCACAGTGTGATTCTAGACAAGCACCACTATCCCTAGGAGTTTACCAAAACTCATTCACTACAGTGGAAGTAGTAAAGGAACTGCACACAATCTACATATTTCACGACTGCACTTTAATGTCAATGCCTGACTAATTTAATCAACGCATAAGCAAAGACTGGCTTCTAATGCAACTAAAACTTGACAACATGACAGGTTTTAAAACAGTTATCTGTCAGCAAATACACGATGTTACCAAACGCTTCTCTCACAGGGGTTCCAAAATGCACACAGACTCACAGTGTGATTCTAGACAAGCACCACTATCCCTAGGAGTTTACCAAAACTCATTCACTACACTGGAAGTGGTAAGGGAACTGCAAACAATCTACATATTTCACGACTACACTTTACTGTCAATACCTAACTCATTTAATGAAAGCATAAGCCATAACTGTCTTCTAATGCTACTAAAACTTCACAACATGACATGTTTTAAAACAGTTATCTGTCAGCAAATACACAATGTTACCAAACGCTTCTCTCACAGTGGTTCCCAAATGCACACAGACTCACAGTGTGATTCTAGACAAGCACCACTATCCCTAGGAGTTTACCAAAACTCATTCACTACAGCGGAAGAGGTAAGGGAACTGCACACAATCTACATATTTCACGACTGCACTTTAGTGTCAATGCCTGACTCATTTAATCAATGCATAAGCAAAGACTGGCTTCTAATGCTACTAAAACTTGACAACATGACAGGTTTTAAAACAGTTATCTGTCAGCAAATACACAATGTTACTAAACGCTTCTCTCACAGTGGTTCCCAAATGCACACAGACTCACAGTGTGATTCTAGACAAGCACCACTATCCCTAGGACTTTAGCAAAACTCATTCACTACAGTGGAAGTGGTAAAGGAACTGCACACAATCTACATATTTCACGACTGCACTTTACTGTCAATACCTAACTCATTTAATGAAAGCATAAGCCATAACTGTCTTCTAATGCTACTAAAACTTCATAACATGACATGTTTTAAAACAGTTATCTGTCAGCAAATGCACGATGTTACCAAACACTTCTCTCACAGTGGTTCCCAAATGCACACAGGCACTCTGTGTGATTCTAGACAAACTACACTATCCCTTGCACTATACCAAAACACATTTCTTCATCTACAAGGAGTACTACATTTTACTGCAGAAACATAACTCATTTCACAAATTCATAAACAATGACTGGTTTCTAATTCTACCAAAACATAAAAACTGCATAGTTATCTGTCTACAAACACATGAAAAAAGCAAATCCTTATCACAAAATGGTTTCTACATGCACACACACTGTCAATACGATTGTAGAGAAAAAAAAGTACTCCCTACACTTTAGCAGAAGAAATACATTAGTCTGATTAAAATAAAATTAGTCTACATACATCCCCTCACAATTAAATAACTCACCTTTCAAGATGTTTTGTAGATTAAGAAGTATATCAGTCACACACCAGATATCAGTCACACACCAGATTTTCTTATACAGAATCTCTGCACTGTGCACCTGTCTGCAGAACCAAAGAATGGCAAAGTTTCCCTCTCATTTTCCACACATATACATGTAAACATCAAATAACATTCCTTCCCACATAAATTCAAAAGCAAACACACATTTCTATTGGTTAAACATTTCAACCCTTTCCAAATGACATAAACTTCAACCCTTCCCCCAATCTGCCTTCTGCCCGTTACCATAGAAACAGGTCATGGAACACTGTACTGAGCACACAGGTCACAAGTTCAGCACACAAAATGTTGCTAATCAAAACAGCAAGTGTGCTTGACTTCTCAACATATCAGCTTATCATATATAATGTTCCTTACAATCGGTTTTTGTTAACCAATAAGAATCATGCGTTTAAAAAACAGAAATATGCACCCTACCTTTCAGTGTAGAAGGTTGTCAAACAACCAATGATTTCTTGTCTTTTTTCAAAATAGCATCTTAGCCACCATTTTAGAAACATCTTACTTTCCAAACTGCCATTTCATTTACAGAGACATCTGAGTGCATCCAGACCTCCTTACAAGATGCTTACAGTGTGGATTGTGGGACACAGCTACATTTTCTGGAGCCAAAGGTGTGCAAAACAAAGGCATTCACAAAGACCTAGGTTTGCCAAATGTAGACATTAAATGGATTGGACAGAGAGGGTTAAAGTGGCACCAATTGATGCCATTGGTGAAATCCTTCATGCAAATCCAACACCCTGACCTCATAATAGTGCACTGTGGTGGCAATGACCTAGGCACTTTGACTGGGGTAGGTCTGGAAATGCTTATGAAGGACACCTTTGCAGAACTGATTTCACTTTTCCCTAAAACTGCCTTTCTGTACTCTAACATATGCCAAAGGCAGAAATGGAACTGGTCCGATCATTTTTGTCCACAGATTGAGAAAGCTAGGAAACATGTGAATAAATCTGTTTCTGCTTTTCTCCGAGACTAAAGAATGGGGTCCATTTACAATAACAATCTGCGCTTTCATATGCAAGAGATGTATAGGAGAGATGGAGTACACTTTACTGATGAAGAAAACAGAGTGTTCCTCAACAACTTTAGACTCTGTATAGGTACTTACTTATAAGTACCACAAACTCTCAATGAACACAACGGCTCTTTTTAGAGCCACTCAAGAACAAAACACTTAAGCCTAATATTTATCTCCCAACAATTTCATTTTTTTCCCTTGGATCCGCGAACCCACCGCGAGAGGATCCATGCATCCAACGCGATAGGATGCGCGCACCATGCGCGCATTTCGCAGTTTTGTTTTTTTTTAAAAGGGGGGCCACAGGGGGTCCTTCTGAGGGTCAGAGTATTTCCACTCTGCCCCCTTTATATGTTTTACACACTTATTCCCCTTGCTTCTTCAGCCTCGCTTCTACCGAGGCAGAAAATGGCCACCAACAGTTCCTAGTTTCGAATGTAGAGAGACACTCGACAGCCAATTAGCATTCAGCGTGCGATCGGGAGGGTACGCGCTCGGTTCGGGGAGGGTGCGCTTACGGTGCGGGTACGGTCCGTGGATCCTCCCCGGCCAAAGATATCACTAACTTTGTTACCTTAATTTTCTCAGGAACTACTGAACAGATTCACACCATATATGCAAAAGGCACGAGTCCAAACTGAGGACTACCTCTTTGCCAAATTTGGTGTCATTCCGTTCAGCGGTTCAGGCTGTAGCTGCGACAACAGATCCTATGGGAAATTGCATGGGGAAAACGCATTTTGGGACCCCCTTTTTTCTCGGCTCCCGCTTGACGAATCACCACGAAACTTTCAGGGTAGGAGCGGAGCGGAGCTGGCCAAAAGTTTGGAAAATTTCGCGAAGATTCGTCAACCGGCGCCAGACCTATTGGGAATAGAATGTTGCGGATTTCCTATGGAAAATAGGTCCTAACTATAACTATCTACTGGCGACCGCCAGTAGATTATATATATATATATATATATAGATGACGCTCCAAAGTTCAAAAGAACAAAGACCAGCACTCCGGTTAGATTTATCCTCAATTCGGATTTATTCGTGCAACAGACGCGTTTCAGCCGTAGCTTTCATCAGTGTCGTCTCATAACGGGAAACGGAAATTGATTTATACTTAAATGCATAAACATAAATAAAGGACCACTTAGACACAATTTGGTCGCCATCTTAGAACATGCAAATAATATTACGATCAGATTTAACTTCTTAATTCATTTAACTTTTGGCTATCCTATGACTTTTAATTTTCGAGTTCAATGATTCATTAATTATTTACAAGTGAATCTCGTTTTTCAAGCTATAAAGCCCTAGGTGGGCAACATGAATACGGGACCCATTTAGCATGATTCCACCATCTTTAAATGTGAAAAGAAACATTACATTTGAATTATATACCTCATTAATCCAATCGAACACTTGATTCATTCAACTCCCTCTCATTATTTCAAAATGCATGTTCGACAATTCATTCTATATGTGTACCAAAATATTTCGCCCTTGGATGGGCAAAGATTTGTGATTCATCTTTAGTTTTCGTTCAGCTCAAACACAGGAACACAGTAACCAAATGATATCTCATAGATGAGTGATCAGCTCCTCCCCTGAATTTAATCCCTCGGGTGTTTTGGTCTGGAGTTCAATAATATACCTAGACTCCAGACGCCTCAAAGCCTTTTCTCTATCTCCACCTCTGATATCTTTTGGGATACAATCTAGATTAAAGAATCTAAGGAGAGTTCTATCGCTTTTATGGTGAGTGGAAAAATGGCGTGCAACAGGATAATTTACATCCCTGTTAACGATTGCTCTCTGATGTTCCAGGATGCGCATCTTAACCGCGTTTACTGTACTGCCAATGTAACGATAGTTACAAGGACATTCTAGGCAGTATACCACAAAAGATGTTGTACAAGTCATAAACTTTGTGATCTTTTTAGGATTTTTACATCCCGGAATGGTGTATGCTAGAGTTTTTCTACTTGTGTGGCAAGCCTTACATTTCCCACATGGAAATGAACCTTGGAGGCCCTTAGATCCTAAGAAAGAGGAAGATGGCTTTTTGAGGTGACTCTGTACCAATTGGTCTTTCAAGGATCTCGATTTCCTAAATGTAATCTGCGGATAATTCGCCAGAGAACTACCTATGGTATTATCTGTTTTGAGAATCCTCCAATGCCTTCGTAAAATTGACCTTATCCTCATAGCTGATGATGAATAAGTGGTAATTAACCTAAGGCTACCTACTTCATCTTTCTTCTTAGGACAATCTTTTAATAGAGTTGATCTTGTGACTTCTTTCACTTTTGATTGTGCCACATTCAATACTTTATGTGAATATTCTCTAGCTTTGAACCGCCTGACACTGTCATTAGCTGCTTGATCAAAGTCCTCATTCCTCGAGAAATTCCTTTTGATTAGTAGCAATTCGCCATACGGAATGCTACTTATCAAACTTCTCGGATGGCTGCTACCGCCATGCAAAATAGAGTTGCCTGCTGTGGCCTTTCTATATAGGGATGTTTGAATCATACCTGATTTGACAAAAACTTTAATGTCAAGAAAATGTATTTCCTTGTCACTTATTTCATAAGTAAATCTTAAATTTAAATTGTTGACATTTAGAACACTAATGTATTCTTCAGCTGTTTGTTTAGACCCCTTCCAAATGATGAAGAGGTCGTCAATGTAACGACGCCAGCAGACAACCTGATCCACCCATTTACTGTTATCATCTGCCCAGGCTACCTGCTTCTCCCACCAGCCTACGAAAAGATTCGCGTAGCTGGGGGCGAAGCAGGTGCCCATCGCAGTACCCATTATTTGTCGGTACCTTTGATCATTAAAAATGAAGATGTTATTATTCAAGCAAAATGCAATGAACTCTATTAGCATTTCATTATGTTCCAGAAACCTTGCTGGACGTTGTCCTAAGAAGAATTTTGCTGCCATTAGACCATCCTGGTGTCTTATACTTGTATACAAATTGCAAACGTCCATAGTTATCATCAGAAAATCCTCTTCCCACACAATACCTTGCATCTGCTTTAGAAAGTCTTTGGTATCTTTCGTATATGAGCTTGTCTGAACAACCAAAGGTGCCAAAAAGTAATCGATAAATTTGGACATATTCTCCGTCAAACCTCCGATAGAGGACACTATCGGCCTTCCGGGTGGGTTAACAGCATCTTTGTGCACCTTTGGTAGGTGATAGAACGTGGGTATCTTTGGATTTTTGTTTTGCAAAAACAATAATTCTTCCCTGGACAGCGTTCCTCTTTCGAACCACTTCTGAATCAGATTGGCATATTCTTGGATGCTCGTCTTATATTCTTTCTCTGTTGTTAAGGCATAATTTGCTTCATCCTGTAGCTGACGAAGAGCTTCCTTATCACAACATTACCGCCCTTATCTGAGGGTTTTATTATTATTGAAGCATCTTGTTGCAGATCACATAATGCCCTTCTTTGGTTCAAAGATAAGTTCCATTGCAATTCCCTTTTGCTTTTACTATTTCCCTCTTCTTTCCTGAGTTCTTTAAGATCCTGGATTACTAACTCCGAGAACACATCGATAGCATCCATAGGTAATTGCGGGAGGAAACGTGAGGGTGGCTTGAAGGGGGTTTCTTCTCCAACCTGAATTATGCCCAACTCAGCTGCTCGTTGTCGATCATCTCTAGTTTGTGGTAGCTGGGAGCCACTTTCTTCACCTAGCTCCTCCAAAATTGCCAAGGTCTCCAAATCACGAACACTCATTTCACCCGGCTCAGTTGTTGTAAGTTCTTTGCCTTTCCAATTCATTTCAGTTTGTTTCCCGGGATCTTTTTGTTTGAAAAATTTCATTAACTTTAATTTTCTTACAAATTTAAATAAGTCTATTCGTGTTTGGGTATATTCGTAGCAACTGGTGGGACAGAAGGTTAAACCGAGTTTAAGCACTTTTTCTTCTTCCGAGCTCAAAGTTCTTGGTGAGAGGTTTATGATAGTTAGGTTATCTCCTACTTCCGATTGTATTGTCCCCTTCGATTTCTCGTGCCTCTTGTTCCAGCTCTTGTGTTTTCTTCCACCCCTCCTTTGGATGCGCTTGTGCCCATAGTTTTCTCCGGGGGACGACCCTTCCCCCCTCTTAGCCAAGATTGTCTGATGAGATCGAACTCCTCGCGAAAAGAAGGCTGCTGGCTTTGTTGTTGTGCGACAGCTGGGCCCTCTTCTTCCGATTGCTCTGCACTGGTCACTTCAGATTCCGAAGTTACTATTACCTCTCTTGGTTTATCCACCTGTGCTCTCAAGTTTCGACGAGGTGCATCATACCTTCTTGCAAAGGTTAGGATTCTTCCTTTTTCGTAATCTTGGGCATCTCGATCGAATTTCTGTTGTTTCCTTAATTGAATCTTTTTTTCGTAGGCAGTTAATCTCTTCTTCATTTGCTCTTTCTCTTCATCATGTTTTGCTTGCTCGGTTGACTCCAGGATTTTTTTCTCCAAGGTCTCAATGTCCTTCAATGCTTCTCACGATCTTTCCACGCATATTTTATTAAGATTTTCAACATGCCTTCCGATGTATGGGCTGTGAATTCCGCCCACTCCGTTAGCAAATCCGGATCTGGGTTCTCATAGGATGGTATCGTATAAATACAAAGACCTCGCGGAACTCTATTGGCATCGACATAATGCTGCAAAGAGGTGGCCTCCCACCATTTTCTAATCTCCATTTCGTGCAGTCTTTCAAGTTGTTGATACTGCATTCGAATATCACTCCGTGCTGTGTCCTTTGTTCGAGTCGAACTCTGTATATCCCCCGCTATATATATATATATATATATAGATATATGTATATTGCATAACAAGGTACAGAAGTTCAACCAAGGAATCACATGCATTGGCACTGCCAATAGGTCTTGCCTTTGGGACATTTTAAGCACTTTATCCTGGGTTCTGTGACACCAGGGAATGAACAGATAGAATTACTGCACACTGGATGACGCAGTCTAAATTCAGGAATACATGCTTGCCTCAGGAAACAAGTATGGACACATTGCAAGGCATTTTAACACAGAGACAGAAAGACAAGTGCCTCGACCCAAGTAAACAGCACTATAACATTCTGTGTGTGACTGCATCACTAGCATATTGAATAGCCCCCTGGGTATAGGAGCACTGGACTTAGCAACAATAACAAAATGCTCCCATTTGTCAGGTAGAGGGGAAATAATGAATAAACCTGGACTGCGTCGGCATCACTTATCTCCTTGCTCCTAAAAACAAAAAAATTAACTTGACCTTGTGTAATGTAACTGGCGCTTTTGTAAAGCACTCCAATACCTTTGTTTGAGTCTAGTTTGCAATCTATAAAAATGCCCCCAAAAAATAATTCCAACTTTGTGTAATGTAACTAGCACTCATGCAAAGCCTTTCAACACCTTTGGGTTGCTCAAGTTCACATTATAAAATAAAAAATGTTTCACAGTCCCTGGAGAGCTGCTATGAATGTGCTTTGAAATAAGAGCTCTGAGAGGATGAGGTCAGAAAGAGCAAAAGGGCAGGCATGCAGCAACTTGGGAGGAGGTGGGAGGGACGAATGTTGCTCCCATTTTCAGGTAGAGGGGAAATAATGACTAAAAAGGGGCAGCGTCGTCATCGCTTAATCTCCACACACCTAAAAACAACAAAATTAATCTGACCTTCTCTAATGTAACTGCCAATTTCGTAAAGTGCTGCAATACCTTTGGGTCAGTTGAGTTCACGCTCTATAAAAATGCTTTCAAAAATTCTGGGCCGAACTCCTCTGTAGCTCAAAAAAATCCAATTCAAAACAGTTTTGGACCATTATAAATAACCTGAATCGACCAGTTACAGTGTTATCCTCAAACATACAAGAATTTGAGTGGGTGGAATTTCTATCCGGGAGATTTTGGGAAGCTCCCTTGTTAGAACTATCAGTGGGAAACACCGACGATCAAGGGGCAGTTCATGCGAAGCCCACTGGGTTATTGGAAAGCATCAGCCCAGTTGACGTCGCAACTTCAAAACAGAAGGAGCAACTGAACGTGGTCAGAAATCCACTGGAGGAAAATGTCTCTCTGATCCCAGCCATAAGTTACTCGTCCACTTCAATTGAAGGAGTTAGAAGAGTAATTAAGAAAGGCAGAAACGACGGCGCACCTGGCCCCAACGGAATCCCCCAAGCAATTTTTAAATATGATCTTCCGTTTTGGGGCAAACACCTTCTCAACTTATACCAAGAAATAGAGAAACTAAACATCATACCGGAAAACTGGCAAGGTTCGATTTTGACACCTTTATTTAAAGGAGGAGACAGAGCAAACCCAGCGCACTACAGATTGATAGCCCTGCTGGATGTAGAGGCCAAATATTATGCCTCCCTGGTACTTGAAGAGCTTAAGGCATGGTCTGATGACCATAACCTAATTCCGGGAAACCAGACGGGCTTCAGACAAGGCCTTGGTACGATGACAAACATTTTAGGTCTCTCGTTAATTATAAACAAGTGCAAACAGAAGAAACTGCATCTTTACCTCTGCTTCATAGACCTAAAAGCTGCCTTCGACAGCGTTGATCGCCATCTTCTGTGGAAAAAGCTGCGAGCCTGGGGTATCCCCGAGAGGCTTCTAAAAGGCATCTTGTTATTTTATTCAAACACCTGGCTAAGAATTAAGATAGGTGACGGGTCCAGACTCTCAAGGAAGCTGACAACCACCAGAGGCTTGAAACAAGGGTGTGTTCTGGCCCCTCACCTTTTTAATTTATTTTTATCTGACCTCTCTCCAAGGCTAGATTGCACTAATTCCCACCCACCAAAGCTTGGCGAACTGAGACTTTCGCATCTTTCCTACGCGGATGATGTGGTACTAATGAGCCAAACTAAGATCGGCCTGCAAAGATGCCTGAATGAAATGTCAATCTACATTTCAGAAAACAAACTTGAAATAAATACAACTAAGACAAAAACTATGGTGATTGGGAAAAAACAGTTAAGAAAACAGACAATCTGGCTCAACGGAGTCCAACTCGAGGAGGTAAAAAAATACAAATACTTAGGCTTTTATATCGACAACACAAGAAATCTTATGGAGCACAAAAAATATATGTCTCAGAGAACAAGTGCACTAATATTTGCGTTCAGCCTATTAGCCAAAAAGCTGAAGGGCCCTACTTATAAACCCTTGCTCACCGTAATGAAGGCAAAAATCCTGCCAACTCTAACATATGCCAGTGCGGCGTTCCATGGCGAGGATGGAGAGCTCCTAAACCAACTAATAGCCTCCATTTACAAAAAAGTATTCCAGATTCCAAGGTCAGCTTCCCCAGCTCAGGTCCGGCTGGAATTCGGTCTCATAAATGAAGTCGTTGGCAGAAGGTATGAGACGGTGAAAACCTGGTACCGCTTTAAGCTAAATGCTGTAAAATCAAAAATCAACAAGGCCATCTGGACTGAACTTAATCAAGATACATC
Source organism: Triturus cristatus (assembly GCF_964204655.1). Lineage (NCBI taxonomy): Eukaryota > Metazoa > Chordata > Amphibia > Caudata > Salamandridae > Triturus > Triturus cristatus. Next base: position 55,274,224 of record NC_140587.1, read on the forward strand.
TTCTCCTTTTAATCAATACCTTTGTAAATCCCTTTCGGTCACATGTACGACGGATATATGGAACAAAAACTTACCATACCAATCGTTCAAACAAGTCGTAAATAAAGCTTCAAAAACTCATTCATTGCTATGGGACAAAAATATTCTAAGATCAAGGTCGCATGCTTGGATGGTGATAAACCACTATAAGTCCCTCGCACCGGCAGCTTATTTATGTGAAACTTACTCAATTAACATAAAAAAACAACTTATGGCACTGCGTTTTGGAACATTACCATCTCAGGCTGAGCAGCCAGCTTGGCGGCACACAGGCCCTATATCGTGCCGGCTGTGCAATCACTATAAAGAAGACTTTATTCATATAATCTGCACATGTAAAAAATTGCGGGTTGAACGTGTAATCTTTCTAAAGACAAGTTTCAATGAAAGAAGAATTAGATCCTGTAGAGCCGCAATAATGGCATGCCTAAGCCCCTCAGACCCTCCCTTGCATAGTAGACTGATCAAATTTCTTAAAGCCTTCAAAAAGCATTGCTAAAAAGGGTCAGAAGTTGGACAAATGATGTTTAATTTTCTGCTTGAATTTTTAAAAAAACAAAACGATTTTATACTAAATTGCTGTTTTTAACTCTTCACTGTAATTTTGTGCTTTTGCTACCTGTTTTAGATTATTATGGTTTTAATTAACTAAATAATAAACATTACTTTGCTTTCAAAAAGTAGTCTAACATTGTGTAATGTAACTAGTGCTCATGTAAAGTGTTCCAACACCTTCAGGTCACTCGAATGGACATTACCTTAACAAGCGTCAGAGAAAATGCAACAGGAGTTGCCCAAACCATGCCCTTAACTGTGCTGCAAGGTTGGGATGCTGAAGGTCAGGTGACTGAGGATCGCTATAGCAACTAGCAGCGAAGTGGGAGGGGTTTGAGGGAAATCCCCACACTTCAAAGTCAGAGAAAATTAAAGAGGTGCCCTCGAAAACAGCGTCTGACATTTCATCTTAGTATTTAAATGGTACAGGGAGATTTGGTGACAGGTGCCCAAGCTAAACTATTGAAGACGGCAAACAGTGACATGAGCAGCAATCAAAATAATGAACACAAACACAGAAGCGCAATGTTAACAGTAATTGGGACGTATTGTGTGGGAGGAAAGCAAACACAAGGAGGGACAAACAGGAAGATTAACCACTAGCAAGTAAACATTTTCGGATTGACAATGGAAACAACAATAAAAAGACAATGGGCCCACAAAATACATCCCTGCCATCGAGCCTTGGATCAAACAGCATAACGTGCATCGCCACTTGCTGCTCTTGAACTGATTATTCGCAGGTTAAACACCAGGTTATTCATCCTCAGAACTTCCTAATAATCCAGCTACCGCTACTGAGTGTGTATGCGGCTTTACCTTCCAAAAGCCCAATTGAGGCAACCTCTAATTATTCAGGCTTCTAACGTCGTTGACTTATGTAAACAGTTTGCACATTAATCAAATCTGATAAAAAAAAGTGTATTTACTGTTTCCTCATGCTTTTCAGAAATTGTGTTCAATATTCCACAAGCTACCCTGTCTTGCCTGATATGTTCCTGTCTTAAATGTACCTGAAATGTGTCTATGTGTCTATGTAGGATGCAGGATTGTGTCCCACTGTATTGATGCTTTTTATTTCTGGTTTTTGTCATTTTTGAATCATTAAATTGATTGTCCGGCTGGACACTCATAATATAGCACTGATTGGAGTCTATATTTACCCCGATGACCATAGTGCTCTTTTTAAGGACCACTGTTCTAATACTCCACAGAGTGAATACAGCATGTCTCAAAGAGACAGCGCATGCGCTGACTAGGTTCTGCCTAAAAATTACTTACTTTTAAAAATGGTTCTAGAAACATTCTCTAACGTGGCTATTTGTTGGATGATAAAGTTCTTTTTTGCTTTTTTAATATTTTTTCTGAACTGTTTCAGAGCTGCACAATAGACCTGCTTTTGCTCACCGTTGTAGCATGCCCTCCATTTCCTTTCAAATTGCTTACATTTGAGGTTTTCAGCCTGAAGGAGGGATGAAAACCAGCCTGCAGACGGAGTGACTCTTTTCCTTGGACTGGTCTAAAGTAGTGTGACGATATGAAAACCTGACAATGTAGTATTAAAAGCAATGATTGCTGCATCAAGTCCTAAAGACATATTAACTTTTGTCTCTGAGAACAGTTTGATTAAGCTCAAATCAGAAACAGAATTCTGGTATAAGAAAGTGGCCATCTACAAAGAATATGCATATTACACAAAGTTTCTTGAGAATTAAAGCACATCTTGTTGCTCCTTACAGAGTCAAGATAAAATGATCAGCATTCTTACCAAAAGCATTGGTTAAACCATTGAGAAATTGGTCTTGTTTCCTATATGTACTCCAGAAGTCAGGCATAATGAGAATACAACCAATATTACCCTAGATGGAGAAATAAACATAACACGCTGCCTTCTTTTTTCCCTTTTAGCACATCAATCACGAAAGCACTTGGTTGAATGGAATTTATATGGTTCACAGCACATAACTGGGAAATGATGACAAATGTTTATGCCTGTACTTAATGCTAAATAAATATTGGGTATTCTGTCCAGACTCTAAAACAAAAACCCTGCACAACGAGGAAGAAACAAAACAGTATGGTACCTTGTCGGATTCACAAAAAAAGAGGGCTGTGTGGTAGATGCTCATCTGTCCTTTGACCTCTTTTGAGTTTGTTGATTTGAAGTATCAGTATCATTGATTGTTGGTTTTGTTGAAAGAAAATCATATTCTTTTAATTTCATGTAAGTTGGCATGCATCCATCCAGGATGTCAGTGGATGAGTTGTAGGAAGCCCCGTTCTCAATCTGACAGGTGCATCAGTGTAGAATTCAAGCAGCATGTATTCCTGCTCGAAGACGTCGTGCCTCAGTCTTGGCACCACTGAAGCTCAGTTATGGAGGCCAGACATTACAAAGAGAGGAATAGGTACTATAGGGTGCGGGGCTCCAAAATAAGATATTTAAAAATTTAAAACAAGGTCTGAGCAATCAACTAACCACATAATATCCCAATGTTGAAGGTGAGGCAATAACTTCCACACGTATTATTCTGATAAAAAGCAATAAAAGGCCCCTGATTAACCAGGCCACCAGAGGAGGATAAGGTTTGGCCCACTAGTTTGTTCAACTATTCGATTAATTACTGAGGAGATTGTTTTGCATCAGCATCACGATAAACTGAGCAAGAAGAGCCAGGAGCGGAACCTCCGCATTGGTGCCCTTTCGCCTCCAGAAGGGGACCAAAGCCTAAGAAAGCCTTTGGTGTCACCTTGCTTGACTAACAGAGAGAAGGAAGACTACCTGCTTGCATGAGGAGCTGGAGAGCACCTGCCATGAGGAATGACCTGATCCAAGGGAAGTGAGCCAACTGGAAGGATTACCATGGGAGGACACCCAACAGATGCAGAGCATATAGGAGCATCTAACAGGTGATCCAGCGCCAATACTAAAAATCGATCATGAATCGATACTTCAAAAATCACTACATTGGCCCATACATATTCACCCAGATTCCCTGATGCGCTGGGGTCAATTTGTTGCATTCATTTCTTATTTTTCACATAAATATCCTTAAATATTTTATTTAAATAACTAATATTGATATCAACTCTTCCTCTACTTGGTCGACGGACCAATTAGTTGAGTATTTGATGGTAATAAGACAGTATGTGGCCGATTCACAGAACTAATCTGAGACAAAATCCTAAACGTACTACTTTTGGTATTCACAGAAGGCATTTAGTAGGCTTAAGTTAGGATTTTGTCTAAAGTTAGGACTTTGTCTTAAGTTAGGATTTTGTGTTAAATTAAACATAAGTTAAACTTAAGTTAAACTTAAGTATGTCTTAAGGCAAAATCCTAAATTAAGGCAAAATCCTAACTCAAGACTACTAAATGCCTTCTGCGAATAATAAAAGTAGTAAGTTTGGGATTTGTTCTCAGATTAATTTTGTGAATTGGCCCCTAACTCCCTAAACATCGATAAATTAACTACTGACTCTCAGAAATAACGCAACTTCATGTTAGACTCATCAATAAAATGACAATGACAAATGACAAAACATTTGGAGATAAATATATTAATGCTGAGAACGACATAGTCTAAATACAAACCTATCTGTCTGTAGGAAAACCACCCCCTGGACCCAGGAGATGATGGAGGTTCCCCAAAGGTAATCAGGAAACACATCAGGATTCGGTCAGAAATTGGTCACGATAGAAACAGCTAGGCCTTTCAGCACAAAATTGACGGGAAGCGACATATCTCCCCTCTTCTCTTCTGCCAGCCTAAGTTCCAAACCACACCCCTAAAGGCACCCCAATTATAGTCTAAAACCTACACGTCCGTTCCACATTAGTTGCACAATTTTAAGAAGCTTGACAAGGGATTGGTTGATTTCTGGGGGGTGGGATTTCACACCACAGTGACTTCACTTACATTCTGACTATACTATTGTTCCCTTTCCTTTCCCATAGTCTGACTCTCAGTTCTTTCACATAAAGTTTATAAAAGTTACATTTAAACATTCTCTATTCAAATTAAACAGCATCCGCGGAAGTTGTCGCCTTTCACACGGTCGATCACAGCCCTTGGCAGGCATTCAGCATAACAACCTTCAACTCTTAGGCATCTTCTGCTGTGTTCAGCGCTTCTGGCTGCTTTGTCATGACAGTCTCACTCTCATTCCGAGCCCTCCCTTAACAATGGTCAAATTAAGGAAGAATGGATTCCCATCCAATCCACTAAAACAAATGAAATATAGACATCCATTAATCATAAGACATAGCAACCCTCACTGTTTACCCCCCACCTATGTGATATTCCCCATTAGTGTTACCTAGCATAAGCATTCTCTGGCCCAGAAGGAGCGAGAGACTTCTAGTTTCCTTTCTAGATCTTACTAAGTGCCTGTAGTAAAGTAATTTTCTTCTTATACTTTAAGAACTGCTATCCGAAGCCTTACATTGTTTCTCCGTTTTGAATGCCATCCCACCTCCTGGAGTAAGCCTTGACTGCTTGGCGCTGCTACCCCAAGAGAATCAAGTGCTAAAAGGGGGTGCTCATTCAGCTGGAGCATAAACATATTATGGGCCCGGGGCACCACAGGTAAACAAAAATTACCCTAATATTTACCACCCAGTAACCTTTGAACTCTCTGGGTCGAATGTATGATGTTACAACGCATGCCTTTACAAAACAGTTTTTACATCGCAACATCCATTACAACGCAATATTTTACATCGCATGCCATTACAACGCATTTTTAGAATCTACATTTACAACACATTCCATTACATCGCATCATACCATCACAACGCATTCCATTTAAGGTAAGTGTTGGATAGTGTAGGGGTAAAAATTACTATTCTAACTCCAGTGAGTGCAACAGTAGGTTAAGTGTTGGATAGTGTAGGGGTACTATGCGTTGTAATGGTATGCGTTGTAATGACATGCGATGTAATGCCTGCGTTGTAGTGACATGCGTTGTAATGACATGCGTTGTAGTGACATGCGATGTAATTGCTGCGTTGTAAAGGATGTTGCGTTGTAATGACTGTGTTGTGAAGGATGTTTCCCCTCTGGGTCGCCAAACACAGCAAACCATTTGCCTCTTGCTGCTGTTAAAATGTGGCATCTCTCGCGCAGCTCAAGGGACTCCCAGTAATGTTAAAGGAGTACTCTGACCCACCCAGAGTATGTTATTGTTTGTAAGAATGGAAAGGCATGGATAATCTCTCAGAAGTTAAAGGCTCTCACAGTAAAGGTGTAGAACACACACTCACAATGAATGTGAAGTAATAGTCCAGGTACAGACATTCAACCCAAAAAAGAAAATGATTTGCTTACACGGAGCACTGATGTTGTGGCACTGACCATTATTCCATGAGAAGCTGTAAGCACTAATATAAGGGCGTTTGTTTTCCATCAGCGGAACAGTCGGTGCTGAACCCCTTCTCCACCAATCCCCTTCTTCGAGTTGTAGGGGCTGTCACTTAACAGCACCGATTAATTGACTACTTATCCCAGAAAATGGAAGCCTTCAGTAGTCTAGAACATTAGACTTGTCTGACAGAGGGAGGATCTGGTGGGATTATGAAACAAGTCAGCATGTAAATCTGTAAATCCTTGTCAAGTAGTAAAGCTGCACTACATCTTCTTTCCAAGTTAAACTCATTAAATAAAGCAAATAACATTAATCTTCACAACAACCACTACCTCACCAGAGAGAACAGGATGTAGTGCCACATAGTTTTTCATTCATTTATTGAACTCTACTGGTCGCAGGAAGCCAGACGCCGTCTTGGGTCGCGGGAGATGGCTATACAGTCCATGCCCCTCCCACCTACTTGGCTACAGAGGTGAGGAATGTGATACATAGCAGCTAAGCCGGTCAAGTATACAAATGTCCTCCTGTTTGGTGGCCTCTAACGAGAGTCCAGACACTGTGTCAGAGCCCAAACCAATCGGGTACCCCTCTGCTCCTCTGGTTGTTCTTCTGCTTCTGCCCCTCGTCCTCCATGAACTTCTGCTGCACATCGTAGAAGGAGCCCGGCTCCGTCAAGTTTGTCGTGTTAGGGAAAAGGTCTGGAAATCGGAATGTTTGTCAAAGAGCCTGAGGGACAAAGGAAACCATAGGGATGAAAAGGAAAATCTCAGCAAGAGACAATGAGCTGGAGATAAAACGTAACATATAAAATAAGTACACTTTTTAGAAGAAATACAGTAGGAGTGTCACCTCTGGGCAGATGCCAAGCTCTTGTAGAGGTGTGAGAGCAACAACCGAGCTGTGGGGCCTAGAGAAGATCCCTGGCTCTAATGGAGCAGCAGAGAGTGGGGTTTGAGCAGGGCACGAATAGGGGGACCACGTGGGTGGATGGTGTCCCCGCACCTATTTTACAGGGTGGACGCCATGCTGGAGCGGGGAATGCAAACATTTTGTATACCCCCCCTATTCTGCATGTTTGAATTCATTTGAATAATCAATTAATTATAATATTACTAATAGTTTGATGTGGAGGACTAATCAACCATATTAATAGTTGGAAAACATGTGGGAACGCATTTGCATGGCTAAATTAATATGTGAACTAAATATGTACGCATACTAATATTAGAAGAATAGAAAATGGCATGATATATGTTGCTTTTGTGACGTATTTGTGATTTGTGCTTTATTTAGTGAGTATAAATTGCTTTGGGTGTTGCTTTTTGCTAGATAAATACACGCACATATGGGTATTAGCGAGGGAATAATATTTTATTAATCATTTCTATGTATTAATTACGTGTTGTGTCTCTTTTGCTTAAGTTGACCATTTCGGCCTAGTCAAAATGGCTGAACATGACTATTCTGACAACACAAGGTTCTGGGTGATGTGCGCCTGGGCGAATGCCAAGCAACGGTGGCCTCTTCCTGATCTTAACCAGACTGTACCCATCAAGGACATCCGGGGAAGCCTGACAGCTTCTTTTGAACAATAGTTTTCCTTTGAGAACCGGAATCAGCGAGTAATACAATTTAAATGAACAATCATCATGGGAACTTTCCTTACCGTCTCGGACTGACCAATCAGAGATGTCCAATAACAATATTCGATACTTTTGGAATGTGATTTTACTATAAATTATGGTAGAATAGTGAGGTGACAGATCCATGATCCATGACCCTTCGAACCTTGGTCTTGGGTTCCTGACGTTATGCTGACGGAGAGGACGGTGACACTGCAGGATAGCTGTTTCCCTAAATCTTTGACAAACTGAACTGATGCCCAAACTTTGACTTAGAAGACGACAATTAGCAAAAATAGGTAAATATGATGGTTGGCGGTTTGAATAAACTAATGATTTAACTTGCATTATTTAGATAAAGATTGAATTAATTAATCACAAATGAGTCGGGTTATTTATTCATTGAAAATGTATTAATTGAAAGTCTGGTGAATTAGAAAATTACCTTGTCAGCAACTAACTGAGTCATCGACAAAATTTATGAGAGGAATATCGAAGGTGGAAGTTAGGCCAGATGAGTTAAATGAGGTTAGGTAGATTTATTGTTCATTCAGGTCAAGTAGTATTTCCTCTCATGACAGCGTTCGGAACAAATCACCTCCCAAGAAGAACAGACTGATGGTGAGTGAATGTTGGTGTTATGGGCCCCACCAGCGAATGTATTGATTGAGTATGTTTGTGAAATCATTTGGTCTGTGACGGAGGGAGGGATCTAGTACTCCGCACTGCAGCAGTTTTTCTGGTAGCAGTATGATTTTATTTATTTTTTATTTTAGCGATTTATAAAGCGCCTGGTGACCCAAGGGCATCCCCGCGCTATAGAAGTTTATGATCCAGTTGAGGGAAAGGAAGGGAGGAGGGACGATTAATTAGGGAATAGGTGTGTTTTCAACTTTTTGCGAAATGCCAAATAGTTGGGTTCAAGTCTGAGGGAGCGTGGTAGGGCGTTCCATCCAGTGGCTGCTTGGACAGAGAAGCGTTGTCCTCCTGTACGTGCCTTTTTACATCTGGGAACGCTGGCCAGGTGCTCATTCTCAGATCGTAAGGATCTGGGTGCTTTATAGGGAGTGATCATGCCGCTGAGGATCGCGGGACCAGATCCGTTGATCAGCTTATGTGACATGCACATGGCTTTGAACTGCACCCTTTGGCGCACAGGGAGCCAGTGCAGGGCCTTGAGGGCAGGTCTGGCGGACACTCTAGAGGGAAGGTTGGTTATCAGACGTGCTGCCGCGTTCTGTGTCCGCTGTAGTTTCGTCAGGGTGGCTTCAGGGGCTCCCAGGTAGACTATATTGCTATAGTCCAGGCGGGACAATACTAGTCCCTGGATGAGTAGCTTCCTGGAAGCAAGAGGCAGTAGGGGGAGAATCTTGTGAGTCGTGCGCATGAGCCCGAAACAGGTACCCGAGGTTTTGGTTGCTTGCGTCTTCATGGTGAGTTCTGGTTCGAGCCATACGCCGAGGGTCTTGACTTCACGCTTCGGGAGGGGGATTTCTCCAAACACGTCGGGCCAGATTGCTGGGGGGATGGTCGTCCATTGTTTCCCCAGGAGCATCACTTCCGTCTTTGACCCATTTAATTTTAATGATGAGTCACTCATCCAGCTGTAGATTTCTGTGAGACAGTTGGTCAGATTCTCTGGGTGGTCGATAAGTTGTGATAAGGAGACGACCAGTTGAGTGTCATCAGCGTAGCTTATCATTTTGATATTAAATGGTGTCACCACGTCTTCAAGGGGGGCCATATATGCATTAAAAAGCGTCGGGCTCAGGGAGGAGCCCTGAGGGACCCCGCTTGTGAGGGGGAGGGTGGACGAGTGGTGAATATCGTCCCATACCTGGAACGTACGTCCAGTGAGGAAGGATTCAATCCAGCCAAGGGCCGCCCCGGAGAGCCCTGCTGCCGCGAGTCGATGAAGAAGGACACGATGGTTGACTGTGTCGAAGGCTGCGCTGAGATCCAGGAGGATCACTGCCACTGACCCTCCTGAACCCAGGATGCGCCTTGCTTCTTCGATAACGGCAAGAAGGGCGGTGTCTGTGCCATGGCCCGGGCGGAATCCAGTCTGGGATTGTCGTAGTGCGTTATTGGTCTCAAGGAACTGAGATAATTGTTCGTTGACCAATTTCTCGGCTACCTTGCTGATTCCGGGAAGTAGTGATATTGGCCGATAGTTTGACATGTCCGCTGGGTCAAGCTGGGTTTTTTTTAAAAGTGCCTTTACCACCGCACTTTTCCAGCTGTCAGGGACAGATCCCTGGGCCAGCGAGCTGTTGATAAGCTCCGTGACCGTGGGAACGATGACAGGGGCCACGGTTTTCAGGAATCTGATGGGTGCCGGGTGCAGAGGGGACCCGCTTTTCATTTTAGTCAAGGTTCGTTCTACCTCTGTGCGGGTTACTGGCCGGAATGTAGTAAGTGTGGATGGGCGAGGGTTGCTTTTGCTCAGGCCGGGGGATGAGCGGCTGGCCAGGTGGCTGCAAGGGCCGGGCGGGGGAAGGGAGGCCAGGATGCGGGAGATTTTGTCATTGAAGTATGAGGCAAGTTCATGACTTCGGTCGACCCGGGGGGTGATGGAAAGAGGGGTGTTGGGTACTTTCAGCAGCTCCTTTACTATTAAGAAGGATTCCCTGGCGGAATTGGAGGATTCTTTAATCCGTGCGTCATAGTGGGAAGCTTTAGCGTGCTTAATGGCCTCTTTGTAAAGTCTGACGGTATTATGGTATGCATCCTTGCTGGCGTGCTGCCAGTCTTTCCTCCAAAGCCGTTCGGCTTTTTTACAATTTTTGCGAAGTAGCCGGAGGTCCGAGGTGTACCATGGGGCAGAACCGGGTTGACCGTTTTTGTCCTCCCTAGTTCTCAGTGGGAGTACTGTGTTCAGGGTGGTGGTGATCCACTCTCTAAATTTTATGTCGGCGACAGTCGGGTCTTCCGCGCATGCAGGGGTGGTTGTTTTTAGGATCCTTGCCCATTCTTCGGTGGGGAGTCTGGACCAGGTCCTGTCCCTGATGTAGGTAGGTGGTTTTTGTGGTTTCCTGAATATTCCTGGAAGTTGGAAGGGGACCAGGAAGTAATCTGTCCAGGGGAGGGGAAGGGCCACCTTCACTTGTACCGAAGGGGAGCTGGTGAACACTGGGTCCAGGAGGTGACCTTTGATGTGGGTCGCTCCGGAGTTAAGGAGGCGAATGTCGAGTGCCGCCAGATCGGAGATCAGGTCGGTAGCTACCAGGTCTGCAGGGTCATCGAGATGGATGTTTAGGTCACCTACTATCATGAAATTTGATAGGGAGTGGGCCTGATTTGTTACAGTGTCCAGGAGGGAGCTAGCGAAAGGGCCCGGTGGGCCGGGGGGACGGTACACAAGGACTCTTGTAAGTGAGTTGGTCGGGTCGAGTTTAATGGTAAACTGAAAGCTTTCAGAGTCGGGGATCTGCGCATCGCTGGTTTTACAGTGGAGATGGTCCCGATGAATAATGGCGACACCACCGCCTCTGCCTAGAGGTCGGGGTAGGGACTGGATGAGGAAGCCCGGTGGGGTTGCTAGTGCCATATCTGATTGCGAATGTATGGAAAGCCAAGTTTCCGTGAGGAAGAGGATGTCTATCTCCAAGTCCTCTATCAGATGGTTGATTTGCGTCGCATGTTTGGGGAGAGAGCGACAGTTTAGTGAGGCGAGTTTGAGGGAGGCAGGTATGTGGGGTTTTGTGGGAAGTTTGAGTTGGACTGGTTTGCAGATGGGGCAGCGAATGAAAGGTCCATTTAAATCATGGGTAAATTCACAGAAGGGAGCTGGGGGTCTAAGGCTTAGTAGCTCTCGCCGTGAGTAACTTACCTTAGGGTCAGTTGTTTTCGGCAGGGGTTCTGGCCCTATGCCCGGTCGTGCGCGGACGGGCGCAGACGGGCTTGCCTTAGGTGCGCCTTCGGCACGTAAACGGCGCTCCCGCTGCGCTCGTCCGCTGCGCTGGTATGGCCGGCACATTTGTACTGGTTGCGAGTGGGCGTGGCCTCGCGGTGGGCGTGGCTACCGCCTTGGGCGTTTCCCTGTCTCAGCGCTGGTCGCTGTCTCAGGGAAGGTCGAGGAGGGCTGTGTCAGCGCGTGAAGTGAGCGCTTCGAACAGGTGAGCTCCCAGGTCTTAAAATCACACAAAAGAGCACAGAATTACAGTTTTAAAAGCAAAATGGTGGTCACAGTCCTCCGGCTTCCGCCTCAGAGGATACAAACAAAGTAATAAGCCGCTTGTACTCAGCGTTTATATACTGGTTGCGAGTGGGCGTGGCCTCGCGGTGGGCGTGGCTACCGCCTTGGGCGTTTCCCTGTCTCAGCGCTGGTCGCTGTCTCAGGGAAGGTCGAGGAGGGCTGTGTCAGCGCGTGAAGTGAGCGCTTCGAACAGGTGAGCTCCCAGGTCTTAAAATCACACAAAAGAGCACAGAATTACAGTTTTAAAAGCAAAATGGTGGTCACAGTCCTCCGGCTTCCGCCTCAGAGGATACAAACAAAGTAATAAGCCGCTTGTTCTCAGCGTTTATATACTGGTTGCGAGTGGGCGTGGCCTCGCGGTGGGCGTGGCTACCGCCTTGGGCGTTTCCCTGTCTCAGCGCTGGTCGCTGTCTCAGGGAAGGTCGAGGAGGGCTGTGTCAGCGCGTGAAGTGAGCGCTTCGAACAGGTGAGCTCCCAGGTCTTAAAATCACACAAAAGAGCACAGAATTACAGTTTTAAAAGCAAAATGGTGGTCACAGTCCTCCGGCTTCCGCCTCAGAGGATACAAACAAAGTAATAAGCCGCTTGTTCTCAGCGTTTATATACTGGTTGCGAGTGGGTGTGGCCTCGCGGTGGGCGTGGCTACCGCCTTGGGCGTTTCCCTGTCTCAGCGCTGGTCGCTGTCTCAGGGAAGGTCGAGGAGGGCTGTGTCAGCGCGTGAAGTGAGCGCTTCGAACAGGTGAGCTCCCAGGTCTTAAAATCACACAAAAGAGCACAGAATTACAGTTTTAAAAGCAAAATGGTGGTCACAGTCCTCCGGCTTCCGCCTCAGAGGATACAAACAAAGTAATAAGCCGCTTGTTCTCAGCGTTTATATACTGGTTGCGAGTGGGCGTGGCCTCGCGGTGGGCGTGGCTACCGCCTTGGGCGTTTCCCTGTCTCAGCGCTGGTCGCTGTCTCAGGGAAGGTCGAGGAGGGCTGTGTCAGCGCGTGAAGTGAGCGCTTCGAACAGGTGAGCTCCCAGGTCTTAAAATCACACAAAAGAGCACAGAATTACAGTTTTAAAAGCAAAATGGTGGTCACAGTCCTCCGGCTTCCGCCTCAGAGGATACAAACAAAGTAATAAGCCGCTTGTTCTCAGCGTTTATATACTGGTTGCGAGTGGGCGTGGCCTCGCGGTGGGCGTGGCTACCGCCTTGGGCGTTTCCCTGTCTCAGCGCTGGTCGCTGTCTCAGGGAAGGTCGAGGAGGGCTGTGTCAGCGCGTGAAGTGAGCGCTTCGAACAGGTGAGCTCCCAGGTCTTAAACTCACACAAAAGAGCACAGAATTACAGTTTTAAAAGCAAAATGGTGGTCACAGTCCTCCGGCTTCCGCCTCAGAGGATACAAACAAAGTAAGTGATGGTTGTTATTGTTATTGTTTTGGTTTGGTGATTATTGCTTGTACATAGCTTATTGATTATTGATTATTGATTTGTATTGGTATATGTACTAACACTCTATGTTGAGTTGCGTTGAGTTCCATGTTGTTAGCACGACTTCTGGGATGTAGGAAGTCGGAAGTTTGTAACGGTTCCCGTAGTAGGGCAGAGGTAAGTGCTGCTCTCGGGAAAGACGGAATTGTTGTTGCCCTGTAGGTGTACAGGGGAAATGTGTAACGATTGAAGTTGCACGGCGCATTGTCTGGGTTCGATTCGATAGCATCGTCGCGTGTTGCCATTAAAGTCATTTCCGTATTGAGAGAAGTGTGTATGATAGCGAAGGTTACCTGTGAAATTCTGGTCTTAGGTACCAGGGATCCAACTGGCATTCCGATAACGCTTATCACTGGAAAGGTAATAGGTACTCTCTGAGCTTGTTAGAAGGACAAAGGAGAGGTAAGCGCTGATTTGTTAACGAGTGTTATAATTCTGTAGTAGGACAGACTGTTTGCTGTTCTCGGGAAAGGCAGAATTCTGTGTGAATGTACTACGTTTTCCGTATGAAAGTGTGTGTATGAAAAAGGCATTCCGATTAATTGCGAAAATCTGGTTTTATTTCTCAGGAGCACTGGGTCTCCAACTAGGTGTCTTAATTCTAGAGAAGCGATTAGTTGATGCTTGCTAGAAGGGTGAAGTAGAGGGATGTGCTACTTTATCAACGGAAGTAACAATTCCGTAGTAGGGCAGAGGTAAGCGCTGCTCTCGGGAAAGACAGAATTCTCGTGAGAAAGGTCTATTGCTATTCTTTGGTTAGCGTAGCGGACAATGGAGATGTTTCTATGTTGTTACTAACAGAACTGTAGAAATTGAAACAAAAACCTACTGAGTGGTTTTGTGAAGGAGGGGTAGGCAGGAGCAGGAGCTGCCACAGCGACTGCTGACGTCAGAACAACCGCGCTGGAATTGGACAGTCGTCAGAACAGTAAAACGCTCTGATTGGTGCGTTAGTGTACGCCGCACTAGGTTTGGGAAAAATACAGGGTGACGTAAACGCTCCGGATTGGTTCGTTAGTGTGAGTCGCGCTGGCATTTGAGAATTGTGATAGTGACGTAGACGCTCCGGATTGGTGCGTTAGTGTGAGTCGCGCTGCAATTGGACGGAAAACAGTACAATTGTAAGGAGAGATTAGTGATTCACGGAGGACAGGAAAATGTATTACGATCCAACAGAAAAGAAGAAGAAATCGTTATTTGGTAGAATTAAAGGGTGGTTTAAGAAAGACAAACCGATTGTGACAAGGGAAGGGCAGTTACTTCCTCCATCGAAAACACCTGCATCCTTCATAGTTGCGAAATACAGATATCATACTTGTATTTGGTTAGACAATTGGGTAAAATATACGAGGGACGATGGAGTCCTAGCTTTTCCAGAACATGGTTTGTTTAATTTGGCAACTTTGAGAAACCTAAGAGAGAAAATGATGAATTTATAACCAAGACCTAGACCGACGCAGTTTGAGGCATTGACAGAATGGGAAGATGAAATGCATCAACGAGAAAGACAGAGAAGTGGCGGAAGATATAGGTATCTGTTTGGTCGACAGTATGGTCATGAAAATCATAATGATAGAATGAGAAGATGGCGGGAAGTGAGTATGACTGAAGGTCTGTTCCCCGTAAGAACTACAGGAGAGAATAAAGGAAGAAAGTGTATAGAAAAAAGACATAATGTAGAATCGAGAAGGTATGGAGCGAATGAGTCAGAAGATGATGTTCTTGATGACATGTTTTACAAAAATCCACCACCGTATCGACCAGAACCAGAAATATTAACACCAAGTGCCCCAATGAAAGAAACATTACGAATCATTAAGACAGAACCCATGTCACACGATTTAGAAGGAAGTAACTCCATTAGAGAAGTAGAAAGAAGATCAGAAAATAGAACAAATGGTGAAAATTCTATGGAATTAGCAAAAACGACATTAGAATTAACTGAGAAAATAAGAGAATTGACTAAGAACCTAGAAGCAGTAACCGTTCCAGTAACGATAGTTCCAGTAATGCCCATTTTTGAGAAACAAAAGGATAGTGAACATTGCTTAACAGTTCCTTATACGAGCAATAGACAGGTTGAACAGCCGCAACTGAGACAAAATGAGAATCCATGGAGACAGACGATAAGTATGATCGAACCGAATGTTTCAAACAATCCATTCATAAGTCAGGATTCCTCTGAAAGGAGCAGAATGACAGTGGAATCATTATTAGAACAGCAAAGGGTTTCAGAACAAGGTAGTGTAGAGAAACCAGTAGGACCATCTACAGACGAATTAAGTGAGCGGTTAAGAAGCTTGCAGAGAAAAGACAAAGAATCCCAATCAATTGATGTGGCTAAGTTACGAATGGTACTAGAAGAATTAATAGTAGGGACTATCCCCACAGAAAAGTTGAAAAACTACCAGGATGAGGAATTACTATTTTTGTGTAAAAGTGTGACGTGGAGAGCGAAAAACCTACATGAGAGGTTAGAAGAAGTGGCAAATGAGATGGGAATTGATATTGACAAGGTAAAAGCCTTACAGAAACCCTATCGAGTAGATTTCACCGAAAAGAATATTGAAAACATAAATACCACAGGACGGATAGGTCAGATTAAGGACATAATCACTTTATTGAGAAAATGGGGAGATGTGGACAAATGGAGAAGTAGGTGGTATAGAAAACGTGATGATGCATCA
Organism: Triturus cristatus; assembly: GCF_964204655.1. NCBI lineage: Eukaryota > Metazoa > Chordata > Amphibia > Caudata > Salamandridae > Triturus > Triturus cristatus. The sequence continues at coordinate 55,290,168 of NC_140587.1, forward strand.
GACAGGGCATTTTCAGCCTTCCCAGTAAGAGAAAAAGAAAAAGTAGTGACAGAATGCCCCATGAGAGAGATTCCTGGACGAGGCTACGTACACGTCCCATGGACGAGACAGGATATTTTGTCTTTTACGAATGATTTCCCTCGACTGCGCGAGAAGCCTGTCGAGTGGTACAGGCAAGTAGACAGATTTGTAAAATTGTCTAAAGTTCTATGGATTGATTTGAATAGCCTATTTGACATAATAGTACCAGCAGATTTATGGACAGAGTGCAAGCTTATGATAAATTGGCCAACTCAAGAATACCATAGGGATCCAAAAACAGGAGCTCCAGACCCTGAGGTAATGAAGAAATATGAACAAGTTATGGTATTTTTGAAAAATAAGATACCCCCAAAAGAGACAGATTGGGTAAAAATTGATCGAACACATCAGGAAGGTAAGGAGTCAGTGCATGCATATTATGAGAGGCTAATACTAGCTTTTAAGCAGTTTAGTGGAGATGAGAATCTGAGTGAGAAAGATTTGAGTCACTTTGTATACAGATTTGTATATGGTTTACGTCCTGAAATTGGTGACATGATTAAACAGCATACTGTTCATTGGCAACATAAGAAAATAGATGAAGTATTGAGACATGCTAAATACTTTAGTGACGAGATTGAGGCAAAACAGCGAAAACTGAAAGAAAAGGCTATGTGGGCACAGGTAAAGGTAGCAGAAAGGCAGGAAGCTCAATTAGTGGAACAAGCGAAAGACACAGGAACAAGACAGAGATGTGGTCCTGGGAAAGGAAAGGGTTATATAGAAGAAGCTAAAAAGAAGTTCCCATGCCACAATTGCGGTAGGATAGGGCATTGGAAATCCAAGTGTAAATTTCCCCCAAGCACTAACAATGAAAATCCATCATTGAACCCACAGGTGCAGCATGAGGTGAGTGGTCAACTGCAGCAACAGCAGCAGGTTGTTACCCCACAGAATCAGGTGCCAAAACCGCCTTTTCCACAGAGCAGAAACACACAGAAGTATAGTAATGAATCGGGATTCTACAATGAAGAACAGGTAAATAAGCTGCCCCGCGCAAGCGCTGTTTCGCAGTATTGGCTGCAACTCGATGAGAGTGACTTAGAAGAAAGTTATTGACGGTGCCGAAAGGGATGAAGAGGAGTGCGTACTTGGCGCAACTCTAGAAGTAGACCAGACAGGACCATTTGTGGATGGGAAGGTTAATGATGAAAATATTACTTTCCTAGTCGATACTAGATCTACTCGATCAACTGTTAGGTCAGCTGATGTTAAGAATCTTCCTCTCTCGGATGAAACGATCCAAGTAGTTGGAGTATCCAACAGACAGATTAAAACTTACCTTACAGAACCAGTGAAAGTTAGAATAGGGAAGTTTTCAGAAATGCACCGCTTTGTTGTGTGCGACACCAGTCCTGTGAATTTATTAGGAAGAGACCTGTTGTGCAAAATGAATTGCACTATATTTTGTACTCCGGATGGAATAGCATTTGAAACTCCAGATGATGATGTACTGTATAAAATGACCATAGCTAACAGAGAAAATGAGGTTACCGAAACATATGCTGTATTCAATCCTGATGAATTACCTAAGGAATTGAAACAGTCTGTAAAAGCAGAAGTTTGGGCATTCACTGGAGAAGACGTAGGACTAATGAGAAATGTAGACCCAGTAAAAATAACTGTAAACGAAGGAGTAACATATCCAAACGTCCCACAATATAAATTGACACCTGAAATAATTGAAGGAGTAACTCCTGTAATAGAGAAAATGATCAGGCAAGGGATTTTGAGAGAAATAATGAGCAATCCATGTAATTCACCAATAATGGGACTGAAAAAGCCTAATGGGAAATTCAGAATAGTGCAAGATTTGAGAAAGGTAAATAAAATTGTTGTATCATGTTGTCCCATCGTACCAAATCCATCAGTGATCCTGTATCAGATTCCCCATGATGCAGAATGGTATACAGTGATTGATCTCTGCCATGCTTTCTTTTCCATCCCATTGCACCATGACAGTCAGCAAATATTTGCGTTTCGTTTTGGCGAGCGTATTTTGGCATGGTGCCGAATCCCACAGGGGTATACAGAAAGCCCCTCAATATTTAATCAGCTATTAAAGAAGTCTTTGGAGTGTCTAGAAATGCCCTAAAATTCAGTGTTAGTCCAATACATGGACGACCTTTTTTTTGGTGGTGTCAAAAACACGTGAAGCTTGTGAGGTAGACACAATAGCCTAGCTGAATCATTTGGCAAATGGAGGACTTAAAGTGTCACCATCAAAATTACAATTTTGTAAAAAGGAAGTACAGTACTTGGGTCACAACATTGAGAAAGGACTAAGAAAAATAACAATAGACAGAATCAGAATCAAAAAAGGAATGAGAGCTCCCATGACTCAAAGAGAGGTGAGAATGTTTTTGGGAATGGTTGGATACTGTCGTCAGTGGATAGGCAACTTTTCTCTGATTGTAAAACCTTTAGTACGACTGACGAGAAGTGATGTGAAAGATCCCATTGAATTAAAAAAGGAAGAATTGGCAGCATTCAAGCGATTGAAAGATGGTCTGTGTGAGGCACCTGCATTAGGTATGCCAGACTATGAGAAAGAGTTTGAGTTGTATTGCAGCGAAAGAAATGGATGTGCACTTTCTGTGTTGATACAGAAACATGGAAAACTGAGGAGACCAATTGCATACTTTTCATCAATGCTTGACCCCGTAGCTGTAGCCCTACCTGGGTGCCTAAAAGCAGTAGCTGCTACATGCTGAAGTTTGGAGCAAAGTGAAGGAATTGTGATGGGATACCCATTGAAAGTGTTCGTACCTCATGATGTGGCGATCCTTTTAACAAGGAGTCGTACTCAGTATATGACACACAGTCGGCTGACTAAGTATGAAAAGGTCATATTAGGTGCAACTAATGTGAGTCTTGCGAGATGTTTGAATGTAAATCCTGCAACCTTGTTGCCTGATGCTGAGAATGTGGAAGTAAGAGATGAAGCCGATCATGATTGTTTGGATGTACTTGACTTTTGTACAAAACCTCGACCAGATATAAAAGACCTACCTTTGCCAGAAAGTGATTTTGTGATGTTTGTTGATGGGTCATGTTTGAGAACAGATGAAGGAGTGCTGAGTGCAGCATATGCAGTGTGCACAGTCGCAGCGGTAATGGAAGTATCCTATCTGAAAGGAGTAAGCAGAACTTGTGGCTATGACTAGAGCGTGCAAAATTGGGAAAAGTGTGAGAATAACTGTGATAACTGACAGCCAGTATGGCTTTGGGGTTGTCCACGATTTTGGCCAACTATGGCTACAAAGAGGTTTCCTAACCTCAAGTGGAACTCCTATTAAGAATAGTGAAGTGGTTGGAAAATTGCTTGAGGCGATACAGCTGCTTAGACAATTGGCTGTTGTAAAATGTGCTACTCATAGTCAAGGTAGTGATTATATCACTACGGGAAACCGATATGCAAATGACATAGCACAATATTGTGCACGGAATCAGAGTTCAGTCAATTGGGCAAAGGAAAGAGAAATGTCTTCTTGCTCCTTAATGTTTACTAACATTGTGGGAACTTGAGAAGAGGTAAGACAGTTGCAAGATGAAGCAGGAGATGAGGAAATGAAACAGTGGGTAAAAGCAGGATGTGCACCAAGGGAGAAGGATCATGTGTGGGTCTATCGAGATGGAAGACCAGTGATGCCTGATAGCATGATGTCTACCATTGCATGGATGTATCATGGCAAGGGACACATATGGAGAGATGCCATGATCAGGTCATTTAAGCAGACCTGGTACAATGCAAAGTTGAGACTTGTAGCAGAAAGACTTTGTCAAAGATGCCTAATATGCCAGCAATACAATCCTGGGAGAAAAACAGTAGTGAGCCTAGGAACAATAGGCCGAGAAGGAGGGCCTTTTACCAGAATGCAAGTGGATTTCAGTGAGATGCCTCCCTGTAACAGATTGAGATGTGTTTTGGTTAAGGTCTGCTTATTTTCCAGGTGGGTGGAAGCATTTCCAACAAGGAGAAATGATGGGATGATGGTAGCCAAGCTACTGTTGAGAGAGTTCATCCCTAGGTTTGGGTTCCCAGTGACCATTGAATCAGACCGAGGAGGACATTTCCATAATGAAATCATAAAACTAATCAGTGAAGCATTGAATCTACAACAGAAACTACATTGCGCCTACCGACCAGAGGCTTCTGGTGTGGTTGAACAAATGAATGGCACTATCAAAAACAGAATAGGAAAAATGTGTTTGGCCACAGGTATGAAATGGCCTGATGTCTTGCCTCTGGTACTCATGACTATTAGATCAATTCCAGACAGAACTACAGGGTTAAGTCCTCACGAAATAATCATGGGACGCGCCATGAGACACGTATTTATACCAGCCAACAAGTTGATGACTATAACTGATGACATGGTGTTGGAATACTGTAAAGGCCTTGCTGATGCAGTTCATTCTGTGTTTCATCAGGTTGGAGCAGATGCCACCACTCTTGAAAAGAATCCAGCCCATGATCTGAGCCCAGGGGATTGGGTGAGGATAAAGGTCCACAGAAGAAGAAATTGTTTGGTTCCAAGGTGGGGAAAACCAAGACAAGTCATTCTGACTACAACAACAGCTGTGAAGTGTGCTGGACTGAAAAGCTGGGTTAATACATTGAGAATTCCAAATCCAGTGGACAGCACTGAAAAAGAATATTTTGATGAATCAGAATCAAGTAGTGAGTCAGATGACGAAGAGTCAAAAACAAAAGAAAACCCTGAAAGGGGGGAAACAGAACCAAGAATAACTTTAGTTCCCCAAAGCAGCTCTCTAAGAAGAAGACTACAGATTTCTGATACAAGTTCAGATTCTGGAAACGAACAAGAAACGCAAGGTTCCAGCAAAGAGCACAAAAAGAAGAAAGGAAAAGATAATGGAAAACCAACAGAAGAAAATCGTGAAGAAGTATCAGATGAAAGATTGAGAGAAATTCCACCTGAAATAACCAATTTAAGTGAACAAGGGATAGGTACAGAGAGAGAGGGACAGATTTCTGCGTAAGATCCCCGAGGAGGTGTAGGGAACACCAACATCCAGTTAGGTGAAGGAACAAGTAGTCAGCAGGAAGATTGCGTGTCGGAGACCCGAGGAGGGACAGAAGTAGGGAAAACACAACAAGTGGTGGAAAAAGAAACTGTTGAAAAGAAAAAGCAAGTTGAGAAAGAGTCAGAAGAAAGCGAAAATGAGATACCTGAAGGCCGAGTTCTGAGAAAGAGAACTTGGAGAAATGAGAAGAACGACAAAGGAGGTAAATTAAAAAGAGCTGCAAAAGACAACGTTTGGCCAAATAAAATAAAGAAATTAAGAGACCGACTGACACGAGTGAATTCACCAAGGGCTGAACAAGTGAATGAAGTGTCAAGTCAGAAGAAATCAAAAGAGGAAGAGATAAGTGTGTCTAAAGAAAGCAAAAGAACAAGGAAACCTAACCAGAAGTATAAGTCATCGGAATGGACGTACGTGGCTCTGTCTGAAAAGGGAGAAGAGGCAGATAGTCAAGGAAATCCAGAGGAGACTGTACTGAAAGTGGTTGAAGAAGAATAAGAATCAGAAATCCTGAGAGTTATCTTGTCCGGCATTGGAGAAGAGGAAATGGAAATTCAGGAAATTCTGTATTTGAATGATAAGAAGAAAGTGAAGAACGATGATATGTCAAACTGAATCGATCAAGAAAGCTGCTGATGAAGAAATAACAAAATAAGTCAAGAGATATAAACTGGTAGAACCAAGTAGGTGCTTAGAGCCTTGAGGTAGAAACTAGTTGTGAAGTAGAAGAGGCTAAGTCAAAAGACACGGTCTATTTTAACGAAGATGGCTAACATAGATGGTAGCAAAAGTAGATGTACCTTCATGAAAAGATGGTGTAAAATGTGTTGTTGTTGTACAGGATTATTAATGCTTCAATGGAGCGTACTTGCTCTTCTGATCTCTTTCAAGGTAACTATAGATACACTAGAAGGACATACTGAAAATACAACTAATATAGGGAAAATTCAAAAGGTAGTTCCAACTAGAATAAATAACAATCATTTACATAAGGACAGGTCTATAACTGATTTGTCTAATAATGTGTTTTCAGAGTTACTGTATGAATATGTAAAGACAATGGATGTAAGGGACTGCTACGTATGCATGCAGTTACCTGCCTCTGTTTCAGAAGGAGTGACTTATCATCACCTTCCAGCAACGTATAGAATAACATGTAGTGTAATAGCTAGTTTATTTTATCAGACAGGTAAATTAGAATATTATTTTTCAGATGCAGATAACATTTTTGCACAAGTGCCTTCCTATAACAAACTAAACAAAGTGAAACCTACTAAGGTATTAGGTGAATTTTTCTTAGAAACTAACAAACTTACATTAGAATACATTTTTAGAAACAATTTGACTTGCAGTTTGAAGAAAGAAGAAAAGACATTCTCAGACATGGTTGAAGAGAGGAGACTGAAAATGCAAAGAGAGGCATCAGAAGGAAAGGTGGATAAAACAGTCTGGGATGTAGAAAAGGAAAAAAACTTGAAGGGTGAAGCTAGTCCAACTATGGCTTTAGATAGGCCTCAGAAAGGAAAATTATGCATTAGAAGGAATCAAACTGTGTATGATCATTATTTTTTAGGTAATAGTGAGTGCCATGATACATACCGAATCATGGGTGGATGAGGATTTAAAGGTGGAAAAGATCCAGTCTTTCCAGGATTATATTTTATTTGCGGGAATAAGGCTTATTGGGGCATATGCATCAACATTAGCATTTGCGATTCCTTATTAGCGAAAAATAAGGATTCGCTAATAAGGAATAGCAAAAGGCTATGCATGTAGGAATCGCTATTCAAATAGCGATTCCTTAACTTTCCTTAATTGCTACTAGCAAATAGCGAGTAGCAATTAAGGAATGCCATCCCAATCATTCCTATGGGCCTCCAGGCCCATAGGAATGAATCGGACATTGCATGAGCAAATAGCGAGTACCAGTAGGTTCTCGCTAATTGCTCATGCAATTTCAAGGGTGCAAGGGTGTCAAAATGACACCCTATAGCACCCCTGAAAATGATATGTGCACATATGTTGCACACACACATGCTCTAAGGGCATGTGTGTGCGCAACATGAAACTTTGAAAAATGCACAAAAGTGCATTTTTCAAAGTTTTTGCAAATTACCATGCAGTTCATCTTCATGGTAATTTGCTCCCCCTATTAGCGAAATCGCGAATTTTTTAACTTTGATGCATTGCATTTAAGGAATCTCACTTTGGGATTCCTTAAATGCAATCGCTATTTAAGGAATCGGTATTTAAGGAATCCCTATTTAAGGAATCGGTATTTAAGGAATCCCTATTTAAAGAATCGCTATTTAAGGATTCCTTAAATAGCGATTTCTGCTTTTGGGTTGATGCATTGGGATTGGGTATTTTTAACTTAATACCGGGAGCTATTAGCGAATCGGTATTTTACCGACTGGATTTTGGGTTGATGCATGAGGCTGATTATCGTTTGCCAGACCATTGGTATGGCACATGTTATGTTGGCCTGGTCTTTCTGAAAATCTTTCATATGGATAGAGGAGAAGATGGTGTACATAGTTTAAGTAATCACATAGTACGTAGTAAGAGAGAATCTTGGACAGAAATTATAGGTGATGTTTTTGGAGCATTGATACCAGCAGTGGGAATATCTTTGAATGCAAACAAAATTAGAAAACTATCAACAGTAGTGGATCGCTTGTCAACAAGCACCGCTGGAGCATTTTTATTAGTAGATACTGAAATGGTTGCCATGCGTGCTATGGTAATGCAAAATCGACTTGCACTTGATATATTATTGGCAAAAGAGGGTGGAGTCTGTGGAATGCTGAAAGTTCAACATTGTTGCACCTACATTCCTGACGAAAGTAAAGATCTAAAAATGTATATTAAGAATATTACAGAATTGCATGACGAAATTGTACCACTGGAGGTTGAAGGTGTTTGGGAAAAGATTGTAAACAAGATATCAGCTATTAAAAATGTCTTAGTTAAAATAGGTAGTACTTTTATATGTAAGATATTGTTTCCGTTAACATGTGTGATTTTCATAATATTAGTAATAAGATTAGGATGCATTTGTTGTAGACATAATAAGAACAAGAAAAAATGAAAAAGAGAAAAGTTAAGAAGAAAAGACAAGAAACAAGAGAGAGAATTTGAGGAGATAGAATTAGAAGAGTGGAAGGAGAGCATATATGAATCAGCAAAAAGAGAAGATGAAGGGGAGCCTTGAGGTCGCGTCCGGGCTTCGGGTTTCATTCCTCATCCCCCCGCGCCTGATTATCCAACGTAACCACGGTGCTCTTGCACATCCGCCGACTTTGGTGCATAAAACCAGGGTTCGAGCCTCAGGGACGCGTCCTGGGGTTTGGGATAATCTCTTTTCTCCCTGTGCTTGATTAGGCAACGCATGGGGTGCCCTGGTGCAGCTGCCGATGTTGGGGCAAGAGGAAAGGTCTGCCGGCCAGAGGCCCGGGTGGGGGGAGAGTTCGGTGGTCGGTTGGCTAGGCCTGTTCCGCCCCCCCTTAAGCTGCAGGCCGACCTCTATCCCAGATTCATGTAGGGCTCGCCCCCATCCCTAGCCCCGGGCAGGCACGGCTCAGCCCGGAACCGGTTCCCGAGCTGCGCGTTGCCAGTGTGGGGCTTGCACGGGGGGGGGTCTCAGCGGGCTCGGTCACGGTGATTCAGGGTGGGAGAGACTGTCTTCCCGGGAGGCTTTCCGCCGGGAAAGGCGGAGGAGCAGCTACTGTGGGAGTGTGTATAGTAATTACTATCACTTTGTACCACACAGATCCCACCGATGATCTGCCGGGACCTTCCGCTAGTGACAAGGAGTGTAAGTGGATCAGCAGGAACAGTGGGGCACCAAGAGCATTTTAGGCATAAAATGGCCATAAGAAGAAGCACATTTGAGGGAGGGCTTTGCAATCTAATATTTGCTTCATTTCAATACAGATTCTTGGATATTCACCGGATCGGACCTGTCATGCGCACTAGCCCTAATCCAAGATAGTAAGTAAAGAGCGGGTCTGGGCATCGCAGAAGGGACATCTGAGGATGTGTGGTGTGCCTGTCCAAGTTGTTGTAGGTTGCAGCTCACAACGGTTTTCTCTTTCAGACTAAGGCGACCCGAGCTCGAGGGATGGATAGCCTGGGTTCCCCTTCGCTCTTAACAACGACGTCCCAAGTAGCAGAAACTCAGCAGGGCACCCCTCAAGACGTACAACTAGCGGCCATCATTGAACTCGCCAAGTCCAAGGGCCTGGCCTGGGCTGCGGACCTATTGAAGGCCAGCAACCCCGATGATTCAGGGGTCATTTCTGGTGGCTCTCCCACGGGGCAGGAGCCTATCAAGGAGGCCGGCCCGTCCCGGTCCAAGCGGATTCGCAGGGCCACTGTGAAAGACTTCCCGGTGGACGCACCGCCACCTAAGAGTCGGCCGGCGCCTACCCCCAGGGGTGCACCAGGGCCCGCCCCGCAGCCCGGGTCCCTCGGCCCTTCGCAGACGAATTTCGCTACCACTGAGGACTTGGGTAAGCTCAATGACACTCTAAAGAGCTTCATGGAGGAGGTCAGATCTGGCCTCTTGAGGGCTGGAGCAACCGGGGGAGCCCCACCTTCAAACTGTTTGGGGGGGTTGACTCCGGCAGCAAATGTATGGGCTCTACAAGGGAAAGGCACGCAGGCCACAGAGTTGCCCAACCTTGGGGATTCCTCCCGCAGTGACTCAGGCAAGAGCATAGATGTTGTAGCGACGGGACCAGCTGTGGCCTCCGGGCTGGTGGCTGCGCCTGCTGGGATCCCAAGGCTAGGCCTGGCACTGGTAGGGGGGGAACGGCAGCAGCTAGTCGGGGGGGAGTCGCTGGCGGCGCAACCTACTGCCGTCTTCCCCCAGCCGGTCCCCACCCTCCCCCCAGGCGTTCCACCCACCGCGCCGCAGCTCGGGATTTCGACCACGGCAGTGGCAGATCAGTCAGCAACATTTAAGAAGGCGGTCACCCATGCTCCTCTACTGTCAGGTCATAGCTCACTGTCATGGGAAGTGCCTGTGGCAGTTAAAGAATTTATTTGGAGGCGAGTTTCTGGACATTTTTTCCTTACTCTTTTTGGGCCAACACGGCCAAGATGCCCAGAGGGTTGGGGGGAAAGAGGAGGACAAGAAGATCAGGTTACAGCAATGGCCAGAGAAGTCCATTGACACCTGGCTGTCCGCCTTCTCCATCCTTCAGTCCGTCATCCTTGAAAACTTCCCTGAGCAAGGTCAGGCTCTTGTCCTTTACCAAAGGTTAGTCCATACTGAGGCATAGAAGTGGGGGGGAGAAGGGTGGCTCAACTACGACCGGGAATTCAGGAAGAAGATGGCTATATGCCCGGAAATGGAGTGGGACCAAAAAGAGGTCCAGCTGTGGATGGACCACATGGGATCTCGTGGAGCGCAGAGCACAGTCGCCCAGCCAAAGGCCACCGGGGGAGGGGGCTCTCTTCCAGGGCCCAGCCAGTCCAGCACAAAACCTTTCAGGCAGTCCTTTCGGGGGGCGCGCAGGGGGGGCAACAGGGGGGGGGGGGGTCAGGAGAATCTCGCCAGGGACGTGCAACCTCTTCAACTCAGGGGCATGCTCGTGGGGGAGCAAGTGCAGGTTCCAGCATGTGTGCAGCAAATGCGGGGGCCGTCACGCTGTGACCACGTGTCAGTCCAAGCAGGACAAGAAACCAGCAGACACTTTTAAACAGGCCAGTTGAGACAGCTCAGCCAAAATCAGTGGCATCCCCCGCCACCCCCTCCCCCTGACCCGTCGCCTTGCAGCTCGCTCCCGCTTGTCACCCGCCACAAGGGTATCCGGCCCCTGGTACTTCCTAGCACGTCTGCATCCCCCGCCTGCAAAGGGCCATCCCCAGTGAACCTGCGCAACATGCTCCATCTCCTTAGGAAGTATTCTAACAAAACAGACAGCGCACTCTTGCTGGGGGGGTTCTCGGAGGGTTTCATTATCCCATTCATAGGCCCGTTGTCCTGAAAGGAGGCAGACAACCTCAAATCAGCTAGAGACCTCCCGGCTGTACTGCAGGAGAAAGTTAGGAAGGAAATACGACTGGGGAGGGTCGCGGTCCGTTCAGGGAGCCTCCGCTGGAGAACTTTGTGGTTTCCCCTCTGGGGCTAGTACCCAAGAAAGAACCAGGGACCTTCAGACTTATCCACCACTTATCATACCCGGAGGGGGACTCAGTGAACCATGGGCTCCAAGAGGGTGTTTGCTCTGTGTCATATTGTACGCTGGATGTGGCTCTGGACCTTGTCAGGGGGGCAGGCAAGGGGACCTGGCTAGCAAAGCCGGACATTGAGTCGGCTTTTCGTTTGCTACCAGTGCACCCAAGCAGCCAACACTTGCTTGGTTTCAAGCTAGACGGCCTGTACTTCTTTGACAAATGCATGCCCATGGGGTGCGCGGTGTCCTGTGCCTTCTTTGAAGCGTTTAGCTCCTTCCTGCAGTGGGCGTTACAGCATTCCTTCGGGGTGGCAGGAGTCTCCCACTACCTAGACGATTTTCTATTCATCGGGAGGGATGGCACTCAGGAATGCAAGGCGGCACTAACAAGTTTCCAGACACTCGCGCAGCAGCTTGGCGTCCCCCTAGCTCCTAAAAAGACTGAAGGGCCAGCGCAGGTCCTCACCTTCCTAGGCATAGAACTAGACACAGTTGTAGGCGAAGCCAGGTTGCCAGTAGACAAAGTGCGGGACCTGGGACAGCAGATTAGGCTAGCGGTGAGAAGGATAAGGTCTCCCTGGCTTTCATTCAGAGCCTCCTGGGGAAACTTAACTTTGCTGCCAGAGTAGTTCCAGCAGGAATAGTATTTGCGCGCAGGATAGTCAGAGCCACAGCATCAGTTAAAAAGAAGCATCACATGGTCAAGCTGAGCAGAGGCATGAGGGAAGGCCTACTCATGTGGGCGGACTTCCTGGACAATTTCAATGGCTCTGTCATCTGGCGCGCGCCCTGGGCCAACAGCACTGAACTGGCGCTTTTCACAGATGCGTCAGGCAGGGAAGGGTTCGGCGTGATTATGGACAGGGAGTGGTGTGCCGAGAAGTGGCCGAACGCCTGGCACAAGAGAAAGATCACGTCCAAGATCACTGTTTTGGAACTCTTCCCCATAGTTATCGCCTTTCACATATGGCCTAGGGTGCTGACAGCAAAAAGGGTTTTGTTTTGGTCGGATAACATATCCGTGGTGCAGGCCATCAACACACAGTCAGCTAGTTGTCCCCTGGTGTTGTGCTTGCTGCGAGAGCTTGTGAGGGCATGTCTGAAGAACAATGTGGAATGCAGGGCTAGGCACATCCAAGGGGTCCTGAACGTAGCCGCTGACGCTCTTTCTCGCTTTCAGTGGCATCGCTTCCGGGAGGCCTGGCCGAGAGCGAGTTTCGGAATGACCCCTTTCCCGCCACACTTGTGGCTGCTTCTGAAGTGGAACAATGGATGCGGGGTCTGGGAGAGCGGGCCTTAGCTCCAAGAACGGTGAAGCGTTACAGGAGCTGTGTTGCTAAATTTTGTGCGATCACCGGGGCATGGGAGGAAGACCGGGCTACCATGGAACTCAGAGTGCAACAATTCTTGCTGTGGGCCAAGGATGGGGGGAAATCCCACCCGTGGATCGTGGGTCACCTGTCTGCCATCAGCCACCACGCCAGGTTACGGGGACAGTTCGACCCCACCAAAGCCTTTGTTATCAAAGCTGCACTGCAGGGGTGGGCTAGGAATGAACCGCGACCGCCTGACAGCAGGTCTCCCATTAGTTACCCCATTCTACAAGGGATGCTCGACTGCATGACTAGGGCCACCCGCTCTGGGTATGAGGCAACCCTATTCTCAGCCTGCTTCGCACTGGCTTTCTTTGGGGCCTTTAGGATCGGGGAACTGGTGGCGCGATCCAAATCAGACACCTCCAGGGTGGCCTTGAACTCCAAAGACATAGACTTAGACTCGGGCTGTCTCAGGATAGTAGTGAGGCAGTCCAAAACAGACGAATCCGGGCGGGGGAGGCTGGTCCTGTTGCAAAGCCTGGGGGATGCCAGATACTGTCCTTTACTTTGGGTCAGTACCTACTTGGCCCTTCGCCCGGGGGGGGGGCGTGATATCTACTTGTGCACGAGGATGGGTTTCCGGTCACAAGGTTCCAAGTAGATTATATCATGCAGGCTTGCCTACGGTTGTCGGGGCAGGCAGACGGGGCCAAAAAGTTCAGTAGCCACTCCTTCAGAATTGGGGCAGCAACAACGGCATTCCTAGCAGGGATGTCACCTGAGAGTATCAAGCAAGTGGGGCGCTGGGAGTCTCAGTGCTACAAACGGTACATCAGGCCCTAGGCGTGAGGGTGGTGGGCGGCTGCTCAGGGCACCCCCCTCCGGTCTGTGTAAATCTGGGATCTCGAGTGGGGCCTAGGCCACTCGGACGTTTTGCCGTGTTGTGTTATGTTGTAATTTACTTGATGTGCAGTTGGTTCACCACTACAATAAATATTTTTCAAACCCACCATTCCTTTATTTATCAGGAACCAAAGTGTGGGTAATTGGCCATTCAAGCATCACGAGACTGGCTCGGTGGGCAGAGGTCAGAAAGTGGCGGCACGGCTTCTCCGCCACGGATATTACGTGGCTGGGCTATCCGGGAATGCGTTGGAGTGAACTGACCAGGAAACTGCAGCAGAGACTCGGGGGAGGGGGGCCTCCACCGCACTTGTTAGTAATTCACTTGGGAGGAAATGACCTGACCACACTAGGGAGGAGAACCCTGCTCCAAGATATGAGGGATACCTTGTGCCAGTTGAGCAATACCATGGGGTCATGCGAACCCTGGTGGTCGGAAATCACACCACGGGCTGTTTGGAGAGGAGCATGCTCTGGAGAGGCCATTGAGGTTTCGCGGAGGAAAGTCAACCGCGCCATGCGTAGTTTCACGGAGCAAAGAGGTTTTGGCTTCATTAGACATGGTTTACTCCACGCCAAGTCCACGGGGTGCCTGGAGGGGGATAGGGTGCACCTCTCAAGACTGGGCATGGACTTATTTCTTATGGACCTTGGGGAGGCCTTGGCAGCAGCAGGATGTAAGTAGGCAGGGATGCCTTGGTGGGGGGGCCCTGGTAGTGATGGTGGCCACTCACAAGGCTGTGGAGGAGTTACAGGGCGATCCAGAGTCTGCAGATACCAAGGGGTACTTCATGCAGCAGCACAGCTTGGTGCTAAGCCAGGATACCCAGGGATGTCTTAGCGTTGTCCCCTGGAAGAACTACGGCACCCCGTTAGTCCTACGGGCGGTTGTGGGTCGGAGCAACCGGGGGCTGCCAGGAACACTCCGCCCACCTCTTTCGGGGGGGGGGGGGGGCGTGAGTAAGCGAGTGGACTGGTGGTCCACGGATGGGAGGGGTGGCCCCTCCCAAGATTTGGTATACACCAATTGGCGACAGCCACGGTGTAATTTAGGCTTATCAGACAGGCAGGCGGCATATGGGTTGGCCTGCCCTGGGATCGCCCGTAAGATAACCCACCATGTTGGCATATTGGTTATGCTAATAAACCTGCAGCAAATTTCTCCACTAACAAGGTGTAGTGTTTTTTTTTTTTTGGTGTATTGTGTGTGGATATGTGACTACAGTTGCCGATATTGGCACTATGTCAAGGCTGCCCGGGGAGTTGCGCAGCGGCCCCTCAACAGGGCGGCCGCCTTAGTGCCACAGGAAGGCACGGGAGTCGTCGGTCTAGTTCCCTGGGACAGGCCCAGTGAAGACGTCCGGCCGACCCCATTTCTGGGGAGGGGGAGGAGACAAGGGTACTTAGGCTGTCCCCGCCCATCTTTCAGCCACTTGGTCCTCGCCGTCTCGCCTTGCCCGCCCCTCTGCTTACCCAGCGGACGGCCAATATAAGGTTTTTATGGGGGGGGGGGGTTATGTTTCTAACCTATTGTTTTGTGTTGCAGGAGGAGTTACAGGGCGATCCAGAGTCTGCAGATACCAAGGGGTACTTCATGCAGCAGCACAGCTTGGTGCTAAGCCAGGATACCCAGGGATGTCTTAGCGTTGTCCCCTGGAAGAACTACAGCGCCCCGTTAGTCCTACGGGCGGTTGTGGGTCTGAGCAACCGGAGGCTGCCAGGAACGCTCCACCTACCTCTTTCGGGGGGGGGGCGTGAGTAAGCGAGTGGACTGGTGGTCCACAGATGGGAGGGGTGGCCCCTCCCAAGATTTGGTATACACCAATTGGCGACGGCCACGGTGTAATTTAGGCTTATCAGACGGGCAGGCGGCATATGGGTTGGCCTGCCCTGGGATCGCCCGTAAGATAACCCACCATGTTGGCATATTGGTTATGCTAATAAACCTGCAGCAAATTTCTCCACTAACAAGGTGTTGTTTTTTTTTTTTTTTTTGGTGTATTGTGTGTGGATATGTGACTACAGTTGCCGATGTTGGCACTATGAGCAGCTGCTTCCAGTGTGTGTGTGCAATAACCATGTATTCAGTCCTTGTTTTGGGTACCTTGTGACATCTCTATCGTTATCATTTTGTTTACATTTGGGAAGCATCGGGTGCACCTCTTTTGGCCAGCTTGATCCTCTGTAAATGTTGTCTTAGGTTCCGTTGATTTGCTTGTTTGTGTTATCTCTGTCACTCTCCTGGAATCTTCTCCTGTGTTTGCCCATGGTGTGTAGTTGCTGTACTTCGGATTAATGTTGTACACATGCCAAGCTTCTCTAAACTTTCGTGCATCTTCGTCATGTGTTAGTTCCAGGATTTGTAAGTCGCCCAACGCTTCCTTGCGCAAAACTAAGAAACCCCGAACAAGATAGTAAGTTCTCCATGCTCTTCACACTTCGTTATGTTATGTATTTGTCGTTAACATGTGAAGCATGCCACACATGGTATGTAGTTTCGTATTCTACGTGTGAGGTAGCAGCTCCCACAACAGCAATTTTCAGACCATTTATGACCGCTACATTAATTGTTGAGAAAATGTGATTTCATGACACAGTGTTCCAGTCAGGGGGAAACAAATACTTCCAAACATTATCTAAAGGGCTGGGTTCATGAAGTGACTATTCTAAAGAAAGAACAATCCTGTTGTCAGATAAGTTGGGAAGGAGGCAGGTCAGTGATGAAATCATGAAAGTTACTGGTCGCTTTTCTTTGCTAAATACCCATTTTGAACTTCCAAACTTCCAAAAATGTCAGGTTTGATGAAAGACCTTCAGGGCATTGAGCATAAAACGTTCTCAGAAGAGCTCATGTCAAGCGATGATGACAGCATGGACACGTGTTGCAAGGAACTAGGGCCTGATCAGCCAATAGGTCTTGCTTTTCGGGCTACTGGTTTTGCCAATGCTGTTTCGGGGGGTTAGGTGGTTAGAGGAGGGAGGCACATGAGGGAGAGACCAACACGGAGCAGGGGAGGGGTTTTCCAGGTTTTGGGGGACCACAAAAGGAAGAGAGTGACAAGGAGTGTGGGGCAGGGGGTGTTTTCAGTGTAGAGAAAAACACAGAGGGGGAGAGAGTAACACAGAGCATGGAGGGAGTTTTGCATGGGGAAGTACACAAGGAAGAGAGCAACACAGAGCAGACGGAGCATCTTTCTGGGGGAGAAGCACAGAACGGATAGGGAGGAACAGAGATCATGGGGCAAGGGAGGTTTGAAGGGGAAAGAAGCGCACGAGAGGGAGAGAAATACAGTAAAAGGGCAGGGGAGAAATAAGCAAGACAGGGATTTGCAAGGGAAAGCACACAGGAGAGAGAGCAACACAGAGTGCAGGGGTGTTCAGAAGGTGAAGAAAGCACATGATGGAGAAAGCAACACAAATCTGAAGAGTAAGATATGTGGTCAGTACTTGTGTCTCGACTTGCCAATCTTGTTCAATACTCCCATGAAGCATAGGTACTTTACCATCGCTTTTAATTGGCTGGCTTTTAGAAAATTACATTTTCCTTGCTTGAAGCATGTGTAGGCTAATCAGTATTTGCTCTCCAATTTCTCACAACTATAGATTGCGTTTGAATGTGTGAACATGGTATGAAATGCAACTTTTTATTTCATGAGTTTTGCAGCAGTTTCAAAATATTGTGGAGCTTCTCATTGCTGAATAGGGTGCAATGACTGATATCTATTACTTTGCACTTTGTAGCTTGGTTTTCACTGAGTGGAAAGTGTCACTCTACGTGTCACACATACACACTGAAACCATGGAAATGTCACACATAGGTAGGGCTCCCGATTTATGGTATTTTTTTTGTAACATTTCCATCTGTATTTATCCATATTTATCTTTTGACCATTGTATCTGTATTTATTCATATGTATTTTGTGCTTTGCATATAAATGAAGTTGTCAAACTGTACATTTCCATATTTATTTAACTGATAGACGCGCACTCATACTTTGCTGTCTTTTGAGTTTTAGCTATTCAAGCTGGCAAATATTGCATAACAATACATCCACTTTAAATACTATCATTATACCATAAATGTATGTTGACATATGCCATTATTTAAAGAAATGTCATCCTGTTTTTTAATTTCCATTCTGTCTACCTGCTGGCCTATAATTCATGAAAGACAGCACGGAGAGTCACTTAAAAGTAGGAACATTTTCTGTATTTATCCACTTTTAAAAATAAATGCAGACAGAAAACATATTGTTTTCTGTCTGTATTTATCTGTAAAAAATCTGTGAAAACAGGGAGCCTTACACATAAGCATCCTGAAAACTTGGCATGGCATGTTTTAGTATGCCTCGCTTACATTACTTAATGGCTTGACTAATGTAGTTGTATGCCGAACTTCATCCACATTTGGGCTGTTAATTCCTCAGGGATCTCAAGTCACGGACTTAAGTACTGAGCAGCTTCAAATACCTGCAAATGATAGAGCTGCTGCTCGTGTGATGTCACTTCCTGTTGTGATGTCACTTCCTGTTGTGATGTCACTTCCTGTAGTGGTGTCACTTACTGTGACACCACCTAACTTGGAGAGTCCCCACACTTCTTTTTTTAGGATTTGTGCCATGGGTTAGAGTTCAGACTGCTGAGGATGTGTGGGTAGACTGTGTTAGACTGAGGCTAGGGGTGAGATGCGGGTAACCCCTGCCTCACCCACGCCTCCAAGGAGACAAGTCGGGCAAGAGAAGGCTCAAGCTCTTCAAATTCTTTCTAGTATTTGGTTATTTATGGGCCAACAGGCCTGAAGTGGGCTGCATGGGTGTCCTAGGTCTAGGAGGGTACACACTTCTGCATTTTGACACTCAAAGCTGAGTGTGTACCAGCTCCATTGGGTATTCAGATTGTAAGCATGGAGTACCAAAGCGGGGATAGGCCCTGCAGCCAGAGCTTCGGGCAGACTTCATAGTCTTTCTAGGTCTGGAATCACTGGGCCTCCAGCTTCTTTCTTATCTAGCAGCACTCCAGACCATCTATTTCCATCCCTAGACTTGATTCCATTCCACCAAGGTGTGCCTCAGTAATCTGGACATCCACTAACCGTCACTAGTCTCAACCAGTTACAATTAGGGAAGAGAGGGTGCTGAAGTGTTTCATTCTAATAAAGATAGTGTTGTAGCACTCGCTAGAGGACAGGAGCCGTACAGAAAGATGTAGTGATGCATAGGGACATAAAGGAACGGATGATGCGTTGGACTTGGAAAAGCAGCAGGAAATTGCGGAACAGCACTGACAGATGGCAAACACTAGAGAAATATACACTACCGACTGTAGGGGGAGTTCTACTGAAGTAACTCAATGTTCTGTAAACAAATGCCCATGAACTCTGCAGACAAACTCCTCAGGCTCTACTTTGCATCCAGTTCTTGGTTACACCAGGCCACTGGGCCTGGCATCCAGGGCCTGCAGCCGGCATCCATTTCCTTTGCAAAGTCTGAGTGGTGGGGGACAGTCTACCTTGTGAGCCCTGTTTTACAGTACCCAACCTAAGACTCGCCAAACTCGGGTCACAAACACTGATGGAGTTCAGGCCGGACAGCTGGAGCCATAAACTCGTGACATACAGTTAGAGGGTATACAGCCGGCTCCGTGTCTCATGGCATGGCCACAATTCACTCCATAACAACAAGCCAAGTGAGTACATTCAGCTTCATATTCCTGGTCATACAGCCAGCTCTGAGGGCAGCCTTAAACCCAGGTGGCCGAGCTCACATCACATCTCCAGTCCCCTGAGTGCAGGTCCTACAAACTGAACCCTCAGTCCAGGAGTTACAGCCATGTCACCACGAAAAACAAGCATTTGCAATGCAATAGGTCTCGCATTTTGCGAGAGTTTGAGCTACAGGCATTGTAAATAAGAATGCCTTTTATGTTTGGGTTGGTTTTCAAAACAGATAAATAAAAGGCATTGTCCTTTATAATGCCTATAGCTTAAACTCTAGCAATTGCAAGACCTATTGCATTGCAAATGCTTGTTTATCAGATGCCATTTCTCTGTGTGTGTTTCCCGTTTATGAGAGAAACTCTTCCTGCTTCTGTAAACGCCTTTAGCTCTCAGCAGACGGGGTAAATGCCATTAAGGTTCCAAAGGCAAAAAATGTTTAGATGTTTACTCCTCTCAAAATCCAAATGGTTGTATTAAAAATGCTGAAATGGCTGCTGTGTGTTATTGTCGAAAATGATACATTCTTTAATGTTCAACAATTAAACTCAGAAGCCACCTAAACGTGATTTGCCTCAGTAGTTCAGCCAGTGGGGAAGAAAGATGCTTGTGCGACCAGATACTGTCCGCGCAACATTGGGTCTGGTTTGATCCGTGCAGATATCACGAGCATTACCATACGGTGGCTGTAATAATGGCAGGCCAGGCTCAGATATACAGGTGTTTCACTGTGTAGAAGGGGTGGGGAATGAGAAAGGGAAGTAATGAGTCTTTGTTAGTGTGTGAGTATGTATTTACATGTGTGCAAAAGCCACACGCATACACAAGGGGTGTGTGTGCGTGCAAGCGAGAGTGATTGTGTGTGTGAGAGAGAAGAGAAAGGGCAGACATTGTGTGTGTGCGCATGTGTGTGAGTGTGTGTGAGATAAGAGTAATCTTTATTGTACAGTTAATTAAAAACTCACAATTTAAAATATTCAAACATTAAAATACATAAATTAGCCTTGTCTCTCTTTATACATTAGTGATTAAGATTCGAACTTCTAGGTTAGCTTGTTGATGTTGTACTATGAATGAAAATCCCAGCTCCATTATCTATAGTGTCCTTCCACATATATAAGTCATGGACGAGGCACGTTTTGCTTCGGGTTGCCTATTCAGGTCACTTTAAGAAATTAATAAGAGAAAAGACATAATAAAGTGCTTGTGCTTCAAAGTGCCAAAACTTCCCGCTTTGTATTGGCTGTTGGCGTGCTCTTTAAGGTATGCTAGCTGCCTGCTATTCTGCTTCCGAGTCTTGCTGGTGCTTTAGTCTTCCAGACACTAAATTGAAGTACTTTGCAAGACGGCAGTTTAGCTTGATCTCTTCTGGGTTAAAACACAGTTTTACAGCCTGCCTCCAGATTTTGATGCCCTTCTGGTTCCATTTTACTCGAAGTAAGGCGCGCCTTATGTCCATCAAACTTGGGCAAATACAGATAATGTGTATTAGATCCTCGATTCCTTTTCCACAGAGATGACAGGACTGTTCTTCTTGTCTCCTTTTCCAAGGTGCCAGGTGAGGGAGGATTGGTAAAATGCCAAAACACAACTTTAAAAACGTTTCTTTTATCTTCTGTTTAATTCCCTTTTTCTAATAAGCTTGTGGCGTAAAAGCTTTATAGTCATTCAACTCTATCCATCCGTTTGCCCCCTTGGCCAGAGTTTCCTTATCTTCTGTTAAGGATATCATTTTTGATACTTTGGTTACAACCTTTTCGAAGCTCTTATGATCTGTTGATGTTTCCCAAAGATTGGTCAGTTTGAGGCTTTCTAATGATTCCAACAGGTACTCCCTGGCAGGTGATTTCTCTAGTTGTGACAACTCGGTCCAGAGGTGGGCATTTAGAGATTCTTGCTCTTCACCTCTGATCTTGTGCCAATATTCTATATAGGCACCCCTTCTTTTCACTGTTTGCTTCTGAAGGCCAAATTTGAGGCGTATTTAGGCAGGCGATACATAGTTCGGTAGCTGAAACATTGCTCTGTATGTGCTGCTGATCACTTTATCTAGGACCAACGTGTCTTTTCCATGTGTTGGTTCCCTCCCGTATGTGAGCATTGGCTGCAGTTGTGCTCTGATCACTTGTAGGAGAGAGTCAAGTGTACAGTCTGGTAGAACTTTCTGCAGGGGCTTCATCGCGAGATAACTCATGGTACCCTTTCGATACAGGGTCTCTAGTTGAGGCTTAAATGAGCCATTGCTGTCCAATAGTACCCCGAGGCACTTATAACTAGTTACCTGATCCAGTTTCCACCCTTCCAAATACCAAGGGGAAGATTTACAATAACTGGCGCATCCCTGCATATCAGCAGGGATGCGCCAGTTATTGTGAGTCACGGCTCCGCCCCCATGGATGCGCCGCATTTACAATGCGGCACACTATGGGGCAAAAATGGACAGATGCGTGACGCATCTGCTGCCGTAAAGGCGGCGCATTGCTGCAGTTGCGTCGCAAGCGCGACGCAGCTCCAGCAAGGCTCGGGGGTGTCCTATCTTTAAAATGCTGCGTCAATCCTTACGCCTGCTTCAAGCAAAGCCCCCCCCCACGCTGGACCACCTACATGTGGCGCAGGGCTTTACGTAACGCATCTCCCAGATGCGTCACGTTGTCAGTACCCCGCACCATGGCGCTGGCTTTGCGCCGCCGCTGCGTCACAAAAGTGATGCAACTGCAGCGTACAAGAGGCGCAAGGGGCTTGTAAATCTGCCCCCAAGTATTTTTCCTGGACTTGTAGTTCACTGTCATAATTGTTGTTTTATTTAAATTAATGCTTAATCTGTTACGCTGCAAGAATTTGCTCGTGGTATCCAGAAGGTGTTGGAGGCCAATTGGAGACCGGCTTATTAGGACCAAGTCATCCGCATACAGGAGATTGGACATTGAGATTTTTCCCAATCGTAGGGCATGTAATGTAGTATTGTCCAATTCCCCTGGAAGGTCTGCTAAGAAGAGATTGAACAGCATGGGGGCTAGAACGCACCCTTGTTTTAGGCCTTTGGAGGTGTTAATCCACCTTGAGAGATGCGTCCCAGCTCCCAACCTGATCTTGACCCAGGTGTTAGTATGTAATAAGATCAGCTGTTTCAGAAGAGGTCTCAGTATGCCCAACTTTTCCAACTTCTGCCATAGTTTGGCCCGATACACATGATCAAAAGCTGCGCTAAAATCTATAAAACATAAAAATAGCGAGCTCTTTGCTACTTTTGCCACGTCTGTCAGCAGGGTTAGCGCCATGATGTTCGTTGTAGTACCCTTTCCTCTGCAGAACCCTGTTTGATTTGCAGGGATTATACATTTTGACGATGCCCAAGATGTTAATTCCTCCAGGACAAGGCCTGCATAATACTTTGCCTCTATGTCAAGTGTGGACAATACAATAATTGCAAGGGTTGCTCCTGTCACCCTGCTTATAAATTGGACTTATTATCGAGCCTTTCCAAGATGCCAGGCTGGTTTCTGACTCCTGCACGAAATTGACCCAGCACCCGAGAAACACAACTAATATATTATATGACAGCAATGTAGCATGATATTTCTATAACCAAAGCAAAATAGAACACATAGCTTCCCAATGAAAAAACAAAGCGATGGTGTTTTGATTGTGGAAACACGATCCTTTTATTCCAAAACTCTTAGCAGACACAACAAAATTGCTTGCCAACGCATTTCATCCCCTTCTTGGGACTTCTTCAGGGCTAAAAGCAATTACAAAAAACTATTTACACTATAGACAGTTTAAAAGCATTCAATACATAAGAATCAGACAGTTCATTTACATAGCTCATCAACAGCTGTAATTCCAATATAGATTTTGGAAATTATAAATCAATGGGAAGCTAATCAGAATTTTGCGACACGCTGGAAAATCATATTCATAAATAAGTCTCAATCACTCTATGTGCTATTTAAAGGGAGGACAAGTACACTAGACATTTCTCAAAGTGATATTTTGCATCTTTCATGATCTCAAATGAATATGATGTAAGTAAATGTATGCAGATATAAAATCTAACATGGAAGCGAGTAAATATATATTATATCACGAGTTACATTCATGAAGTGGACATCGAATAAGGCATTAAATGTACAATATCTATATGTCATGAATCTAAGTGCACGCTGTTGTTACATAAATGCTACTTCGATATAGGGTAGCACTTTAAAGTCACACAACAAATTTTACAGTAATCACTGCGCTTTCTTTAAAAAATATAAGTTATACCTCAAATATGTTCCTTTAGTCGTTGCTGTTTTACATGTAGACTTATAAAGTATACCAATCAGCAAGGCTCATGTAGCATGTCTGAAAATAAACACAGCATAGGCATGCTCTTTATTCTAGACCTCAATCACATAGCAATCAAATAGCCAATGTTCTCAGTAATTACTTCAACAATTATAGTCTTATTTTCTTATTTTCATATGTCCCATTATCTCTGAATATAAACAATAAGGTCATCCCTCCTACATAAGTCAAACATGTCCCAGTATTGCATCTACTAAATCTATTTATCATGTTCAATGTTTATATTACTATTTTGTAATATTACCATGTACCTGAGGTCAATATAGTATCCGTACGGACAGATAGTATCAATAAAGCTTCATGAGTCCAGTCGTTAAGTGGCAAACGTTTCTACAAAAGGCACAAAGGACAAGACAAAGTTGGACTAACGTTTATTATCACAGTCCTCTGTCAATATGTCTTTACTCAATGATCCGATAAAAAGCAATCTATAAAACCTTTACGTGCGACCACTACATATCTATCCTTACTCAATAACTGCATGGTCCTTCTAGTCCGGTGACATGCTCTATTATAACGCGGACCATAAAGTATACTCAGCTAAGTAAAATACACCACTAGTAATTGTCTCAATTATGCAATGGTATTTGGGAACATTTGATTAGAAAATCGGCATCCATAGCATCCATGGGTCCCAATCGACCCTGTCTACCTTAACCCAATACATGTCAATGATACCATATTTAAACCCCACTTTAGACGTGACCTGATCATCAATGCTGGCTTTAATTTACCTAACTGTGGCCATCTTTAAACAGTAATCTCTTAAAGGTTTAGCGTAAAAATTCCCAAAATATCTCAGTAAGGCACCGTTCCGTTTCATTCTTTTAACTCCAAAGCGGCATGATCAAAAAATCCCCAAGCAACTCGTACATTTTAATAGCTTTTAACCTTATAGAGCAGCGCAGACACATGCGCTTCTATTAAACATATGTACCATCCTCAAAGCATCCGATACTTACTGGAATATGTATATCCCTCTGCCTATGTGTGGGCGTCTGATTCTGTGAAGATTTTGCAAAGAACCGAACGACTCTCGCAGGCGTCTTTTATAACAAGATCGCAGGTAACACACCTGTTGTTTCTCAGTCATAATCGAAATTTGCGCTCTGAAATCACATGACTTTCACACCAAAAATGGTCGCCATCTTATCATGTCTAAGTTCTACATCTCTTCTCTATGAAACCAATAAGTATCTTAGTATGGAATAATAAAGTCACATTATCAATGTCCAAAATTTTCGATATCATTGCTCATTAATCTAACTAGACCATGTCATTGAAGATTACTCCATAACTTTCTTTTTTTTCCTACAGCAACCCATTTCACGCTCTAAATCACGTGACTCGCGTCCCAAATACGGGCGCCATCTTAACATGTCCAAGTTCTAAATCTCTTCTCTATGAAACCAATGAGTGTCTTAGTGTAGACTAATAAGATCACATTATCAATGTCCAGAATTATCTATATCATTGCTCACTAGTCCAGCTAGACCATGTCATTGAAGATTACTCCATAATTTACTTTGGTTTCCTACAGTAACCAATTTCACGCTCTATATCACGTGACTCACATTCCAAATACGGGCGCCATCTTGATAATGTTAGCAGCTTAATGTCTCCATAAATACCGAATTAGCGCCTTGCTATCGATTCCCAAAAGTGCATCAATGATCCACAATTAACACTTTCACGGCTCATTTATATATTTTTCTTAGTTTCCCGACGACGCCCTAAGTGGCATAATCATTTTCGCCCAATGCGTAATATAAACAACATTATTAGTTGCCTGACCTCCTGGTCACTGTACGCACCATCCTTTGATGTACAAAGATATGGCATACAGACAAAAATATTGTAAATGATAATATAATGAGTTTACATAACTTACAAATTCAAAGCCATGCGCCATATTGGATGGTGTCATATCTAACTTTTTATACACCAGTTAAGGATTGCCAAATTTAGGTCATTAACAAAAATACTCTCATACTGTGGGTGTTCCAAAAATCACAGATTTTCCTGTTCTTACACACCAGTTAAACATTGTCAAATTTGGTCCATTAACAAAAATACTTTCATGCTGTAAGAGTTAAAAAAATCGCAGATATTCCTGTTCTTACAATATCCATAAGTCAAAGCCAGTGTCGTCATTGATATAATTATTAGTCAATCATTGCTCATTGATAAAAAGTTCTTATTCCAATATTAGCTGATATCAATTATACTTAATTCTGTGTTCTCACAAAACACAACAATCAATCTTGTATAAATCCTCAGTTGACAAATCAGACAACAGAGAGTGCCAATATGTCTCCATGACTCAACCAGTGACTGTAAATCAAGCCTCAATTGTCACCTCGTGGTCTTGATCAATTATTCATAATTGATAAACAGTTGACCCCAACTATATCCGGAGTCATGGTCACAATCTCTTAATCAAACAAGTAAATCTCTTCCCTGCCTGCTCATGCATTGACCATAAGGTCTTATAGCCAATGTGTCACAATTCAAATGTCATAACAACAGAGAAGCTATTATGCCCAAACAAAACAGAGAGCAGAATAGCATAGGGTTCAAATGTAGAGCAGTCTCATAAAAAATGATGAAATTCATTATTGAAGTTAAGGCCCAGCGATACTGCCCTCAACCGGCAGACCCACAGAGCCTCAGTCTTCCTCAACAGAGTAGTCCTATCACCACCCCTGTCGCTGCTTTTCACATGCTCCAGGGCGTGAAATGTAATTTCTGGCCTCTCAGGATGGTTTGTAAATATATGTTGTGCAATAGGGGAATGCTCATCTCTGTTATTTATACTTCTAAAATGTTCTTGAATGCGGGTTTTTAAGCACCTAATACTACTGCCTATATAAATCTTTTCACATGCACATCTTATTAAGTACACTGTGTAAGCCGTATTGCAATTGATGACGGTTGACACCTTAAATAATTTGGAGTTATTGTACTGAAAGCTGACACATTTATTCTGTCCTAGCTTACAAGCGTTACAACTCCCGCAAATATGAAAGCCTAATGGCTTTTCAGGCAGCCATGTTTGAGACAGTTTTTGGTTCTCTCACAAAACTTGGGCACAGCATGTCCCTCAAAGTTCTCCCTTTGCGGTATGTGACACGTGGTTTTTTTGAAACAATGTTGGGCGGCAAAGAATTTGATTGTAAAAGATGCCAATTCTTACTCAATATGTTATAAATATGTCCACTATACATATTGTATTCAGCAATGAATGTAACCTGTTCCTGGTATTTTTTTTGTCCATTTGGTTTGGTCTAGGTCCCAACATGTCTCTCCTATTTAATTTTGTGACCTTTTCTTCAGCTTTCTCGAGGCATTTCATTTTGTAGCCTCTTTTTTAAAAATCTTTCTTGATGCCTTTTACAGTTTTTTCAAAATTATCATCTTCACTGCAATTACGGTGGGCTCGTGCCATCTCGCCGTATGGTATTGCAGAGATGGTAGAGCTCGGGTGGCAACTATCAGCATGAAGAGCACTGTTACATGCAGTTGATTTTTTTATAGATATCACTCTGTATCTTACCCTCTGCTATATACAATCTTAGGTCCAGATACATGATTTCTTGTTTGGAGCTGTTCATTGTAAGCTTGACATTAAAGATGTTATTATTTAAATATTGAAAGTATTGATGAAGTTCATCATCACTTCCCTTCCATATCAGAAAAACATCATCTATGTATCTGACATAAAGTATGATGTTCTCAGTCCAATCACAGGCCTCAGAGCCCCAACCATGCTCCATCTCATACAACCCAATAAAGAGGTTAGCATAAAACGGAGCAAACCTGGAGCCCATGGCAGTCCCCTGTTGTTGTAAAAGCCACATGTTACCATGCATGAATGCATTCTGGGTTAGAATCAATTCCGCCATGTCTAATATCATCTGTGTATGACCAAGATGGCATGCATTTCGTTTATACAGAAAATGGGTAAGTGTTCTCATGCCCTGATTTTTTTTTATGCACGTGTATAAACTCTCCACATCCATAGTAACGAAAGTGAAGAGATCACTTTCCCACTGAAGATCTTCTAATTTGCCCAAAAGTTCTCGACTATCCCTTAAGTATGATGGTAAATTCCTTACGAAAAGCTGAAGAGATGTATCCACATACTCCGCCAACCGTTCTGTGGGCCCCCCGTTGCCTGATATTATAGGATGCCGGGGTGGGGGTTGTCCCACCTTTATGCAATTTGGGGAGTATGTAGATACACGGGTGCCTAGAATTCTGAGCTAGAAGGTATTTGTATTCTGAATCTGTGATGAGAAAGAATTCACGCCAATCTAATAATCTGGCATTAATGTTACGCTCAATCATCTGCTTGGGATTTGAATGCAATCTTTGATAACAATGCTCCTGACTTAGTTGTCGATCTATTTCTTTTATATAGTCTATATAGTTCATTATAACTATATTCCCTCCCTTCGTGGATGACTATATTGAGGTCATCTTTCAATGATTTGAGAAATGGTTTTTCTTCTTTAGTTACATTATATAGAAGTTTACACTTATTATGTTTGTAATGCGTTTCTTCCAGATGGTACAGATCTTGCGTTACCCTCAATGAAGAATTTATCAATTACAGAATTATTAGTACCAGGAGGGATGAATTTGGAGGTACTATGCAGACCACTGTCTATTGTTACATCCTCCATGACGTCTAAATTGCGTGCAAATTCGAACAAATCACCAGTGTCACAATCATCATTCAAAGTTGCTATTACACGGGATACATTGATATCAGCTGTAGTAAAATCAGAGTCACAATTCACATTAATAGAGGGATTACGTACAGGCGGGTGCTCTGCAAAAAACTGTTTTCATCTCAATTTTCGTACAAATTTAAACAAGTCCAAATGTACGTTTTCTAGACTTGGTCTCTCAGTTGGGTAATAATTTAGTCCTTTACACAGAACTGAAGTAGCTTTCTCAGTCAAGCACTTCGATAACCAATTTATAACATTCAACACATTAGTACTAGTTGTGAGAAGTTGGCCTGATATATGCTGTCCACTAGTTATAGTGGGCACCCTGTATCAGTCCAAACAACCCCCCCCCCTTATGGTGAATAGGTTAAAGACAACCTTTATTGAAAGCTATCCTAGTGGTAGCTATGGAGAGCAGCCTTCAGGCTAAGTCTAGAAGGAATGTAAAGCAGCTTGTTTTACCAGTCTATAACCTCTTGCATGATCAAATGAAAGGACAACCACACCAGGTATATATTTAAAATATATGTATTTAAGATAAAACACACCCCTCTAGTCTCTTTATGAGATTGGAGTTCGAAGTACTTTAGTTACAAGTTAGCAATCAACAGTAATAGCACAAATACATGTTTGGGCCCTAGGGGCTTACCAAACCATATACCAATAAAGTCATATAAGCACCACGACTGAGCTAGACACAAGGCCTAGAGCCTGTAGAAGTGTGTGGACCACAAGGAACCACCCAAGTTAGTGACACAGAGGACCCACGGGGGACGCGAATCGCCGTTTACTTCAATGCGGAATGTCGCGGTTGGAAATTTAGAGTTAAGGACACTTAGAAGATATCTACGAGCGAACCCTTTTGGACTTAGAGGTGTCTAGGGCCAACACCCATGGGAGCACTGGAGTACTCAAGTTATCTCATCCAAGGAAGCCCGTGTGGATAGGTGTCAAATGGTGTCGGGTCGTGTCGCTGTTTTCAATGGAAGCTGCTCAGGAAGTGCTGCTGCCGTGAAGAGAAGTGTCCGGAGAGATCCAAGCCTGGATATAGGATGGAAGGAACCTGAAAGCAGAGGGGACAGAGTCTGGGTCAATTACCAGTGACCAAGGGCACGATAGACCAATGCCCACAGATGTCGGGTGCTTCAGGTGAGTTGACGGGTGTCTTGACTCTTCAGCCACGAGGTCCAGGAGGTGCTGATGATGACCAGGAGCTGGAATCAATCTGTCCCACAAAGTTTGTCGAGTGCTGCGGTGTCGGCGACCAGATTGGACCCAACAAGATTTGGCAACGGCAAGTCACTTGGAATCAGAGAAAGGACGTCGGTGCAGACCAGCAAGATCTGGGGGACTCACCCAGTGAGGGTAAGTTGGGGCACTTCTGGAGCAACCAGGAAAGCCCAATCAGAAGAGGAGTTGCCTTCATGGGGACCCACTAGCCAATGGGCTAGCGATCGCAATGGAGCCTCAAGCGGTCGCACTGGAAACTGGCCCACGGGTCACTCATGGAGTGGAGTCCAGAAATCTTCGGTGCAAGAGATGCTCAAGGCTGGGGCTACTCGGAGCCCAAAGCACAACTTCGAGGAAGACCAGGAAGATGAGGGATCGGCAAAAAATCACGGTGTCCAGGGGTCACGGTTCCATGTCACCCACGATACCCACGGGCCTCAGCTTTGCTGTGGACTCAGGGTAGCCGTGGGGAAGTCTGGAAATCCACCTCTGGTGATGCAAAGGCTTCAGCGTCCAGCAGGAGCTTCAGCGATGCAGATGGGTAAGTTGCTTCTTTGGTGCCTGCCAAGCAGGGGAGTCTCTCCTTGAACCCAAGGGAGATTTCTTCAGTCTTCTAAGCAAAGTAGAACGTCGAAGGTCCAGGATTTATGTTGTAGAGTTTCGTCCAGGGTAATCTAAAGTCTCAAGGACTGGGTTTCCATACTTATACTAAGATTGGGGGATGAACATACTTTAGGGACCCACCTATGGGAGGGTTTGGAAAGAGGGGCGGTTACACCCATTTCCTTTGTCCAGTTTCACGCCAGAGCAGGGGCAGGTAGGCCCTGCAACTGGTTTGAACTGGACTATGCACAGGGACACTTAGTGTGCCCCCAGTGCAGGACTTCAAAGCACCAGAGAGGGCTCCCGCCCAGCCCCAATACATATCTGCCTGTCTGGGGAGGTGGTTACACCTCCCTGGGACAGGAAACCTATTGTCCAGGCCTCCCCTGCCGGAATTTCGGTCAGCAGCAGGAGGCCAGACCCATGTCTGTGGCAGTGGCATCCATTTTGTGATGCCAGGGCTGTAGAAAGTCTTTACCGGGTTAGACCTGTGTGAACATGTCTCTTTCTCTAGAAGGGTGGAATGCTACCCCCGCCACCAGAACTGGCGGGGGTAGTATTCCAAAGCGTTTGACACCAAACACGACATGTTTCCGTGCAGCCATCCCAAAGTTAGCATTTACCGCGAGGTTATAATGCACTTATATGTTCAGGCTGCACACAAACAGTATGAAAGGAGGTACTCCGAACGATGCAGAGGGGCTCTGCTCATGCAGGGGCACCCTCTCACATAAAAACCAAACATTCTGCCTTCAGGATTGTTAAGGCCTGCCATAGGAGTGACTTATAGTTTTTATATGTGTGTGCAATGGTAGTGATATAGGTTGCCTATACCACAGTAAGGGGTGCAAGCACCACCTTACCCAGGCTGCAGTAGCAGACCTGTGGTGTCATTTTGGAGTGCCTCCCAGGGGTGGCATAATACATGCTTCAGCCCCTGGTAGGCCTCTGAGGTACCTATGCCCTAGGTACATAGTATACCATATACTAGGGGCTTATAAGGCACTCCAGAATCCAATTATATATGTACCTAATGTACATGGAAACCATTTTAGAGAGGAAGCAGCTAGGCTGGGGTCCTGATTAGAAGGGCCACAGCCAGACTAAGGTCGAAAAACAGTGAGATACCAGCAAAAAGTGGGGGTACCCATGGGAAGCAGATCCTACTCTCCTACACTAGTATCATCAATATCACTGCCCACTTCATGGTTCACAATCTCTTCAATTACTTGTTCTGTCCATTTGCTATTCTTGCCTTTGTACTGGCTCATGTATTTTTTGCCACCCCACCTTGTTCGTTTACGACATTATTCTTTTTGTTTCCAAGACGGAAGCGTTTCACCTCGCGTAAAAAAACTGAGGGCTGCTGTGCGTTCCCTCACCTAAGTCACTCTCCTTCAATGAGATGGACATATTGCTAGAGGATACTCTGGGGTCTGCATTGTCGAGGGTGGGTGGGGGTTTGCTTAAATTATCATCATATTTCCTAGCAAATGTAAATATTCGTCCCCTTTCATAATCCCCCTGATCCCTTTCTATTTTCTGTAGTTTGTTATCCTTGAGATAAATTTGATAATTGGCCAATTCCTTTTTTAACCCCTTGAATGCCCATGACGAGCTTGACTCGTCATGGCACACAGTTCTCGTGTGCCATGACGAGTCCAGCTCGTCATGAGGCATTCCCTTGGAAATCCCTCTGGTGCGGGCACCAGAGGGATTCCCTTTCACTAAAAATAACCTCGGTAGCTGGGGAAGAGCTTCCCCAGCTCCCGAGGCCCCCCACCTGCTTTCAGTGTAATGACAATCGGCGCGCACGTCGCGCCGACTCTTTACACTGAAACTGAAACAAGTGGCTCATTTCAGTTTCACTTTCTACGTGCTCAGGGGGCTATCTCAGCCCCCTGAGCACGTAGAAAGACGGGAGAGGTATCGTTGGAAAGGGGAGAATCTCCTCTTTCCAATGGTAACTTCCCAGTGGATCCCTGCTTGGGGATCGCCACAGGAGGGCGATCCCCAAGCAGGGATCCACCCACTAGACACCAGGGAGGGGGGAGCGGCCCCTTGGGCGACGGCCTTTGCTCCCCCCTGATGACTTTGTCACGATTTAGTCTTTTTGCCCCCCCCCCCCCCGAGGGGGCAAAAAGCCCACTAGACACCAGGGAATAAAAAAAAAAAATAGGGGTGGAGGCTGCCCAAAACAGGCAGGCCCATGCCCCCACCCTACCCCCCAATTATTAGTCTTTCTGCCCCCCCGGGGGGCAGATGGGGCATCGGCCCCTAATCTGCTCCTTCGGTGGGGCAGAAAGCCCACTAAACACCAGGGATTTGTTTTTAGTTTTTTTTAGGGTGGGGCTGCCCGAAACGGGCACGCCAATGCACCCACCCACCTCTGGGGGGCAGATGGGGCATTGGCCCCTAATCTGCCCCTTCGGGGGGGCAGAAAGCCCACTAAACATCAGGGATTTTTTTCGCGTAATTTTATTTAGGGTGGAGGCTGCCCGAAACGGGCACGCCAATGTCCCCACCCTCCACCCCACAAAAATGACAGTCTTTCTGCCCCCCAGGAGGCAGATGGGAGCTGTAGCCCCCAATCTGGCCCCCCCAGGGGCGCAGAATGCCCACTAGAAACCATGGATTTTTTTGTTTTATTAGTGTAGGGGTAGGGGCTCCCCAAAATGGGCATGACAATACCCCACCCCCAGAGAAATTCCAGTCTTTCTGCCCCCCCCCCGGGAGGGCAGATGGTGGCAGTGGCCCCTGATCTGCCCCCTGGGGGGGCAGAAAGCCCACTAGGCGCCAGCGAGTATGCAGGCTTTTTTTATGCGTGGGGGTGGGGGCTGCCCAAAATGGTCATACCAATGCCCCCACCCCCACAAAAAATAGCCGCAGTCTTTCTGCCCCTTTAGGGGCATATCGGGATGAAACCCCCTTCCCCGATTCCCCCCCAGGGCAGCAGAAAGCCCACTGGGCTCCGAATTGTTTTTAGCAAAATGCATACCTGTGGATTTTGGGCCCTAGCGCAGTTGGAACTTAGACAAACCTTGCAAACCTGTACATTTTTTAAAACTAGACACCGCGGGGAATCAAGGATGGGGTGACTTCACTGGCTCTCACCAGGTTCTGTTACCCAGAATCCATTGCAAACTTAAAAATTTGTCCAAAATAACACATTTTCCTCACATTTCTGTGGTGGAAAGTTCTGGAATCTGCGTGGGTCCACAAAATTCCACCCACCCTGCGTTCCCCAAAGTCTTCCGAAAAAATGGTACCTCACTTGTGTGGGTCGGCCTAGTGCCCGTGACAGGAGACGGCGCAAAACGCAACGGGGTGGGTGGAAATGTGTGGATCCACGCAGATTCCAGAACTTTTCACCAGAGAAATGTGGGGAAAATGTGTTTTTTTTGGCAATTTTTTAGGTTTGCAAGGGATTCTGGGTAACAGAACCTGGTGGGAATTAGCCAAGTTACCCCATCCTGGATTCCCCTGGGTGTCTAGTTTTCAAAAATGTATAGGTTTGCTAGGTTTCCCTAGGTGCCGGCAGAGCTATGGTTCAAAACTACAGCTAGGC
This sequence comes from Triturus cristatus, assembly GCF_964204655.1. Classification (NCBI taxonomy): domain Eukaryota; kingdom Metazoa; phylum Chordata; class Amphibia; order Caudata; family Salamandridae; genus Triturus; species Triturus cristatus. Next base: position 55,323,908 of record NC_140587.1, read on the forward strand.
ACTTTGCCAAAAAAGGGTGATTTTTCGCTACAAAATTGAGGTGTGTCCACATTACGTTTTGCGCCGTTTCCTGTCGCGGGCACTAAGCCGACCCACACAAGTGAGGTACCATTTTTCTCGGAAGACTTTGGGGAATGCGGGGTGGGTGGAAATTTGTGGATCCACGCAGATTCCAGAACTTTCCACCAGAGAAATGTGGGGAAAATGTGTTTTTTTTGGCAATTCTTTAGGTTTGCAAGGGATTCTGGTGGGAGGCAGTCAAGTCACCCCATCCTGGATTCCCCTGGGTGTCTAGTTTTCAAAAATGTATAGGTGTGCTAGGTTTCCCTAGGTGCCGGCAGAGCTAGGGTTAGAAAACTACATCTAGGCACTTTGCTAAAAAAGGGTAATTTTGCATTGTGAAAATGTGGTGTGTTCACGTTGGGTTTTGAGCCATTTCCTGTCGTGGGCACTATGCCTACCCATACAAGTGAGGTACCATTTTATCGGGAGACTTAGGGTAATTCAGGTTTGTAAAGGAACTGTTATTACCTATTGACTTACGATGCATTTCTGCCTTCCAAATGAAAGACATTGTGTAAAAAAGAAGTCATTCTAAAAAATGACTGATAATTCTCATGCTAGGATGAGTATTTCCAATTTCGTTAATGTGCAAATAGCTACTGTTTCTAAACTCTATATTTTGTTCCCATTTCAGAAATACATAGGTGTCTTTCATACCGATTTTTCCATGTACACATTTTTACAGAATAATTACTTAGTATATACCCGGTACATAATAAAAAACCATTGCAAGTTGCTGCTCAGTTTTTGGCTCTGGGTTCGTCGGGTTCTTGGTGAACCTACAAGTCCTATATATCCCCACAACCAGTAATGTCCAGCGGATCTAACGGTATATTGCTTTCAAAGAGCTGTCATAATTAGAAGAAGTTACAGGTGAAAACGTTGACACAAAAGGCTTTTTTTTCAACAAATTTTCAATTTATCCTATATTTAACTGTTAGTTTCTATAAAGAAACCTTGATGGATCTACACAAATGACCCCTTGCTGAATTCAGAATTTTGTCTACTTCTCTAAAATGTATAGCTTTCCAGGATCCATTATTGCTTTTGTACCCATTTCTACCATTAACTGGAAGGAGGTCGAAAGCACACAAAATAGCAAAAATAGGCTATGTCCCAGAAAAATGCCAAAACTGTGTAAAACATGTTGGGTTTCTGACAAAAGTCTGGTATCCCCTAAAAGCTGGGAAAATGGTGATTTCAGCCCCACAAACCCTTTTTTGATAACATTTGCAGGGAAAAACCCAGATGCTTTCATTTGCAGCCCGTTCTTCCCATTTTTCCCCCAAAAACTAAATTTTGCTGTATTTTGGCTCATTTCTGTGACACCTCCAGGGGAATCCACCTTTAGAATCCCCATGATGTTGGAAGAAAAGGACGCAAATTTGGCGTGGATACCTTATGTGGTCAAAACGTTACAGGGGCCTCAGCGCGCACTACCCCAAATAGCCAAAAAAGGGTGTGGCACAGGAGGGGGAAAAGGCCTGGCAGCGAAGGGGTTAAGATGGCATAATTCTTCTGTATCACATCAGTCATATTGGTGTAATTGATTTCTTTCTCTAGAGAGACTATGTCATCCCTAATCTTTTTCACCTTACATTCTGAGTTTCGAACTAGGATGTCCATCATCTTATAAGAAGCTTCTTTTTTTTTTTTTTTAAATATCTTTATTCAATTTTTTTTAACAGCAATCTTAATTCCTCCCAGCTCCCCCCAACCCTCCTCCCTTCCCGGACAGACAGGAGTTCATACAATTATACATCATGAATTTTGATCAACAAAGGCAGTAAAAATATATGTTAGGGTATCCGCAACTGATTACCGGTTAAACCTACAATTCAGCCCAAAAAGCAAGGAGTCTGTCGCCATAGAATTAAAGGGGACCACATTTTCAACCCTTTTTTTACGTCGCTTCATACTATCCTTCCTCCCATTCAACTAGGTGGTCTGGTTCTAAATCCTCATAATTGGGGAAAATGAGAATACGGAGACCCTGTGGGATTCTCCTGTTCTCCAGATATTTTTTTAGTGTTGCCCCATCCCACCATTTGGCGAGTTCTTGCTTTTTTAATCTTTCTAGGCGTATGAATTTATTTTTTAATCCTTCAGTCCGTGGTGTCTTTGATGTCGCCTGTGCAGCATTTGCATCATTTTTGTCAAACAAATCTCCCAACAATTCCTCCCTGTTGTCATCAAAATCCATATTAAACCTGTGGATGAGGCTCTTTCGTTGACTGTGCTAGTAAGCTCAAAATCCAAGTATTCAGACAAGGAGAAGGGTCAGAGCATTAAGATCCAGCACCAGACACTTATTGAGTGCGACAGCCTCTAATTTCTTCTCAAACCTCGGTGCATTTGGTCTGGGGTGTGACCCACATGCACCCAAATTTAGGAGGTACAGGTACCTCCACTAACAAAAGCACAACATTGACCCAGCACCCGAGAAACACAACTAATATATTATATGACAGCAATGTAGCATGATATTTCTATAACCAAAGCAAAATAGAACACACAGCTTCCCAAAAAAAAAAAAACGATGGTGTTTTGATTGTAGAAACACGATCCTTTTATTCCAAAATTCTTAGCAGTTACAACAAAATTGCTTGCCAACGCGTTTCATCCCCTTCTTGGGACTTCTTCAGGGCTAAAAGCAATTACAAAAAACTATTTACACTATAGACAGGTTAAAAACATTCAATACATAAGAATCAGACAGTTCATTTACATAGTTCATCAACAGCAGTAATTCCAATATAGATTTTGGAAATTATAAATCAATGGGAAGCTAATCAGAATTTTGCGACACGCTGGAAAATCATATTTATAAATTAGTCTCAATCACTCTATGTGCTATTTAAAGGGAGGAAAAGTACACTAGACATTTCTCAAAGTGTTATTTTGCATCTTTCATGATCTCAAATGAATCTAACATTTAAGCGAGTAAATATATATTATATCACGAGTTACATTCATGAAGTGGACATCGAATAAGGCAATAAATGTACAATATCTATATGTCATGAATCCAAGTGCACGCTGTTGTTACATAAATGCTACTTCGATATAGGGTAGCACTTTAAAGTCACACAACAAATTTTACAGTAATCACTGCGCTTTCTTTCAAAAATATAAGTCATACCTCAAATATGTTCCTATAGTCGTTGCTGTTTTACATGTAGAATTATAGATACATTATACCAATCAGCAAGGCTCATGTAGCATGTCTGAAAATAAACACAGCATAAGCATGCTCTTTATTCTAGACCTCAATCACATAGCAATCTAATAGCCAATGTTCTCAGTAATTATTTCAACAATTATAGTCTTATTTTCATATGTCCCATTATCTCTGAATAAAAACAATAGGGACATCCCTCTTACATAAGTCAAACATGTCCCAGTATTTCATTTATTGAATCTATTTATCATGTTCAATATTTATATTACTATTTTGTAATATTATCATGTACCTGAGGTCAATATAGAATCCGTATGGACAGATAGTATCAATAAAGCTTCATGAGTCCAGTCGTTAAGTGGCAAACGTTTCTGTAAAAGGCACAAAAGACAAGACAAAGATGGACTAACATTTATTATCACAGTCCTCCTTCAATATGTCTTTACTCAATGATCCGATAACATGTCCTGATAGTGAAAAAAGCCATTTTCATTTTTTACTATTGCAAGGCTACCTGTTTCCCATAGGCCAGAATGTGCAGTTTGATTATAAACATCTTATAATCCTAACTGACCCAGGGAACATGGTAGAAATTCGAGTTTAGTATGCCTGAAGTCAGAATGATAAAATACATCTTTACTGAAGTTGGATTTAACATTCTGTGTTTGAAAATACCACATTTAGAAAGTAGGTATTTTCTTGCCTAACTATCCAAGCCTGCCTCTGCTAGGTTGTGTATTCCTTGCCTGGGGTTTGAGTGACAGGGGCTAGGGGATTCCAGGAGGCAGGGTGAGTCAGCACAGGGCTGAATAGAGCTATCTGCATGTAGAGTGGTGGGAGGAGTTGCACCTGGGACCTGAATAGGGCTGTGCCTGCCTTCCACAATGCTGTCTCCACCTCCTGTGGTGCATCTGATGTCTCTGGCCCACACTGTCAAAGTCCTGTAAACAAAGTGCTCTAAGACTGACCAGAACTGGTTTGGACTAGGCAAAAGGCCTTTCTGCCTTCAGAGTTCAAAGGGAAAATGAGTATAAATACTGGGGCCAGACCCCAAGACTTTAGATCATCCTGGAATCAAGAAGGAACCTCTCCCAAGGCGAAAAGCTGGAAGACTGAAGAGGAAGGACTGACCTGCTGTGTGGTGGTGAGCTGACCTGCCGTTACTATTCTGCCAAGGAGAGAGGAAGGACTTTGCTGTTTCTGTGTTCCCTGCGTGAAGAGATCTCCAAGAGCCTGAGAAGATCTGGCCTCCTGTTTTGAAGTCCCAGACACAAAAGGACTTCACCCCCAGCTTCCCCCAGAACTCTGCTGTGTGGGTTCCAACCTGCCTAGAGTGCTTGATCCAGTTGTGGGGCCTCTGGAGGTTGTTTTCTGCTGTTTCCGAGCTGAATAAGAGAAAGAAGCCAAGAACGTTATTTCTGACACTGTCAATGCCGCCGCTGTGACGCCGCGACCTGCACTGTGGCCGGGAACCGCTCGTGAAGTCAACGACTCAGCACCTGTCCTGCCCCGCAGCTCCGATGGTCTACAACGTCCACCGACACCGGCAGTGATCAGCCGTGATCGACGCCAGTGCCTCGCATCGACTCTGGGTCATTGCTAGAGGCCGGCCTCCGGTTACCGCGGTGCCGATAATTGCTGAGGGTGAAGCAAGGCGCTCACCGACGTCGCATCGACACTGAAGACGACGCCACTCATCGACTCCGTCACATCCCAAAGATCTACCCATCGTACCTGTGCATCACCTGCGCATCAGAACCAGTATGAAGCCTCGATGACGGCCTCCCCCTACAGACCGGACTCGACGCTGCTCGACGCCGCCTCGCCTCCACAGGGTCTCCGGAGTGCCGCATCTCTTTTTTTATCGATGCTGCAGCTGTTTTTAGAACTCTTATTGCAGATACAGGTACTTTGGGAAAAACGTGATGTCTCTGTGGATTATTTTGGTACAAGTTCTGGAACTCTTTTTAAAGTCATATTTTTAAACTGTGTATGTTGAATTTTTGTCGTTTTGGTCTTGTTTAGTCTAGATAAAAATACTTTTTTTTTCTAAACTGGTGTGGAGTCCATTTGTGGTGTTTTCACTATGTTACTGTGAGTGTTGGTACAAATACTTTACACATTGCCTTTGACAAGCCTGTCTGCTCATGCCAAGCTACCAAGGGGGTGAGCAGGGGATATATAAAGAGTGCATCCCCCTTACCCTGACTAGAAGCAAGGGTACCTACCTATGCCAACTAGAGACCCCCAGATCTAACAGTGATCAGTACTCCTTTCTTTGTTTTACAATATAAAAAAACTACTGTGGCATACTTAATTATTGGTATTGGTGGTTCTTGGCCTTCTGACAACACTTTAACCCATTACATTGCTATTACGCAAAGTCTAAATATCATAAAAGAAAGTATCAGTCCACAGGAACCATTGTTTCTGAAAGTACTTTACCTACTGCTAGACCTGGCACCATTGGCGTGAGTCTCCCTTCCATTTTTTCGCTGTGCCTCCTCTGTTTTTTCTGGTGATAGATGCTCTGGGCGCTGCGCCACTGCCATTCAGTGCCGCAGCGCGGATGCTCCCTGTGTAAAGATGACATATGAATTGATGTATCCCTGATTGGCTTATTTGGTCTACCTGTTAGTCCCTAGTAATGTGGCCTGTGTGTGCCCAGGGCTAGTGAACCAAAATGCTGCTGGTGGACCTGCAGCACTGGGTTGTGCCACACACAGAAGCAGCTTGTAAATTGTGTCTCAGACCTGCCACTGCAGAGTCTGTGTGCAGTCCAGAACTGCCATCTTGGCTGTGAAGTGCACCCACTTCCCAGCCCCTGAACCTTCCCTTGGCATCATGTAAGTCTCCCTTATGGTAGGGTGCATTGTATGTGTAAGGTAGGACATGCCCTGGTATATGTAGCATGTCCTGGTAGTGAATTACACCCAATTTCGTTTTTCACTACTGTAAGGCTACCTTTTCCCCATAGGCCAGAATGGGCGGTTTGACTAAGCCCAGGAACATGGTAGAAAGATGAATTTAGTATGCCTGAGCTCAGAATACTAAAATACATATTTTAGTCAAGTTGATTTTTATATTCTGTGTTTGAAAATACTACTTTTAGAAAGTGAGTATTTTCTTGCCTAAGCTTTCCAGTGTGCTCTGCTGTCTTGTGTATTGACTGTCTGGTTTTGGAGGGGCAGGGCGGGCTGAGTCAGACCTGGGTTGAATAGAGAGGTCTCCTTCCTGAGTGAGGGGAGGGGCAGCTGCTTGACCTGAATAGGGCTGTGCCTGGCAAGGTGAATGCTGGCTCCACCGCCTGCTATGTGTCTGATAGCAGGCCCCCTTTTCTTCAAGAGAAGATGGTGAACTGGTTCTGGCTGGGTTCAGTGCCTGGTAGCTTGGAAGAACAAAGACTTTTTGTGGTATAATTATTTGTGCCCAAACCCCTACAAGTTGTATTGCCCCTGGATCTCAAGACCAACCTCTAGAGGGCTAGAGAGAGAACTAGCCTCCTGACTGAAGTCTCAGGCCCAGTAGACTTCATTTAGTCGCTAAAGCCTGTTAGCGAGCCGCCGCAGCCGAGGAGCGTCAAGAAATCCGTCACACTGCTGCCGCTGAGTACTCGCTGACCAAATCATCGCACCACACGCTTACAGATCGCGATCTTGTCGCTAACACCCATTAGCGAGCTGCCGCAGCCGAAGAGCGCTCGGAAATCCATCGCGTTGCTGCCGCTGAGTGCTCGCTGACCTGATCATCGCCCCGCACGTTTGCGGGCCTCAAAGCCATCGCTAAGGTCCTTTGGGAGCCGCCGCGACCAAGAGCGTGAGGAAAAACATCGCTATCATGCCGTAGCGGCCTTTTGTGGATTATTGACGCCAACATCCAGGACTGTGAGTAAAAGGGTCGCAGAGACCACTGCCCTGAACTGAACTTTGCATTCCCCATTTGAACTATTTTTGCAGCAACAAGAGAGTATTACTTTTGTACAGTATTGTGGCTTTCTCGTTATTTGGTCTTGTGATAAGTCTATATATAAAGATAACTATTTTGGTAACTACCTGTGTGGTGTCCCTTTGTAGTGTTCCTCACTGTATTACTGTGTATGGTCATAGAGGCTTAACACAAAGCCTCTGAGATTAGCCTAACTGCTCGTGCTACGTTACCAGAAGGTGGAGCAGGGGTTGTCAAAGGGGTGCAGCCCTTCACTCTGACTTAGAAAGAAGGGTCCCTGCGTGGACAGTGGACATTCACTGCCAACCAGAGACCCCCATTTCTAACACCTACCCTGGTTCCTTAGTGAGTAGGGTTCCCTTGTTCTAGGTCCTGGTGGTAATTTTGGGCTCATTTTTCCTACCACCTCTTCTTCCTTTTGTTTATGCAGTTTCTCATCCTGTTTGGTGTTCTCGCTAGTCCCTTGTTAAGTCTTTCCTGTGTTGATGTCATTCTTACTCCTCTTAGTCATCCATGATGTCTCTTCAGTTGAATTCCCCTCTTGGTTTTTGTCATTAAAGTGATTGTACAGATGATTTGCCCAATCTGCCTCTGCTATATGTGAGCCTATTCTGTGGTGACCTAGCAGTTCGAGTCTATGCTTTGTCTGCCAAAACCTGGCGCTGGTTTTCAATTTCAAGTCGTACATTATCTTTGCCCAGAATTCATCCTTCTCTTTGCCCAGATCACCTTTTTTAGCTTTGCATTTAGGTTCCGTAGCTCCCTTTGCAGGGCTTTGTTTTGTGGTGTTTACGAAGCCGTCTTAAAGTTTGATTGATTTTCCGTGTCAGTCTTTTTCTCTCGGATAAGTTTGCCTTTCCTAATAAGGGACCTAGAGAATTCCCTTTAAAAATCTTTGGCTTTGTGGCATATTTTGTCCCGAGGGCCATTGTAAATTCCTCCCAAGCATCAATTGGGTTTGTAATCAGGGTGTTATCTTGATGAATAAGTTCCCTCTTTGATCTTGTCCGGCTTGCACCTCATTCGTATAAAATCCGAGGTGTACTCAGTCCCTTGTTTCCATGTGGCTCCCTCTGGTTACGCTTAGCGTCATGTCTTTCGATAGGTGGTCACTTTGAAAATTTTCGCCCAATCTAAATGATTTGATGATATCAAACAAAGGAAGGGTTGCCAGAGTGAAATCTAGGTAGGATGAGATGGTTGAGGAGTGATAAGTTGATGCTGATGGGGTGCCCTCTTTGAATCGGCCGCTCAACGCCCTCAGGTTTAGTTGTTCTATATCCTTCAGTAATTGAATTGAGCACCTTGTTTGTTTATTTGGAAGTGCTTGGGCTTGGTTTGGTATTCCCCAAGCTATGTTGAGTTCCTGTGCTACTTTGTCTTCTAATGCAGTTCCGAAGAGGAAAAGATTGAAGTCGCCTGTCAAGATCAAATTCTCCACATCCCTCTCTTCTATGATTCTTGCGATTTCTCTGACCAGTTCCTTTGCCCCTTTAAGTCTGTGCTTCGGATGTATATATGAATTGATTATATTAAGTGGCTGGTCCACCTTTTTAATTTTGATTGTTATGGCTATTGCCTTTATGACGCTTGGGGCTGTAATTAACCTTGATCTCTTCTGTTGTTCTTATTCTAAAAATTCAGGCAAATATCATCAGACCGCCTTAATGATGACCAAAGATTGAGCCTCTAGTGGCTGGGACGATTTGTGACGTGTATCCTTGTATGGCTATCGTGTGCTCTTCCCAGGTTTTTTGGAGTAATATCTGGTCAAATGACCTTACGTAATTTAATATTTCCGGATCCTCCAACTTATTCGTCAGACCATTGATATTCCAGATACATATTTTAGTGTTAGTTGGAACAGTGTGTGATGACGTCAGGGCGGGTACCCCTTATCACTGCCCGCCCCCGGTTGCTATTGTTCGCCGTATGTTTGCCTGGGAGGGGACAGATGGTTGTGTTTTTGTGTATAAGAGGTTCCCGTGAGGCCCTGGAAAGTGGCTAAGCACTCCTTTTAAAATTGATGTTACTGTATGTGAGTGGTCTTTTTTACATTCTTCTAAAAAGGGTGTTGGATAGGCTAGTGTTTTTCCTGGTTCCAGATTTATTCCCCACTGAGAGAATTTGTTAATTTCCCCCAGGATTCGGTCAGCCAACTCATTTGATTTCCATGTTGTCTTTGTTGCTTCTGGGCTTTGTTGGTCACATGTAGATTGAAATTTGATTGCAAGCAAATCTGTTGAGTTGATGTCTTCCAGTACTTTAATTGAGTGGACGAGTCTCAATATATTTCGTCTGTTTAGAGTGTCCACTCTTCCTCTGGATTTGTATTCTGGGACAAATAGAATAATGTCTGTCTCCTTTGAAATGGTGGTCTGGGTTTCCTGGTGTGAGGATGCCTCATAATGTTTGACCCTGTCAGAGAGTTGGTTGTTATTTTTACTATTTAGTATAGCAATTCCGGCTCCGTTGGATTCTTCCGGTGCCTGCACTATAGCCAGCTTATTCCCACTTTGTATTTTTTCCCTTGACAGGCTATCTGTCCGTTTCCTTGCTCTGCTCGGTGTGTCACTTTCTGACTCAGTTCTTTCCCGTTGTTGCGTGCGTGTTGCTATACTACTCTCCTTCAGCCCAGGCTGTTCACTTGTTGTCTAAAATAATTCAGTTGGAGTTGGGATTTCTGAGATATTTGAATTCCTTATGGTTTTCAGTTTCTTGTCCAGGGGGACAGTCTGCTTGACCTGGGTAGAAGTTTAAGTTTTCTTTGTTTGCTCTTTTTTCCCAGGGTTACCGCTGGTTGATTCTCCTCAATGTTGCTCGTTGGCATTATTTTCCTATTCCTGTCCTTCCTTTTTTTGTTTTCGGCGGGCTCTTGCATTCGTAAATGCCTCTGCGCTGGCTCTTTCTTCTTTGGGTTGGTTAAGATGGAGTTTTCTGGGGTTTGTCTAGGGTTGAGGAATAAGTTCTCTTCTTTTTGAAGTCTGGTCTGCTTAGTCTTTTACTCGTTCGCTCAGGGCAGTGCTTCCCACGTTGACTTTAATTGTTGGGTGTTGTGTTGTATTTAGTTTCAAGTCAGCCAGGAGGTTCCCTAACATTGTTGGTAGCGCTGATAACTTGTCTATTATTGGGGCACAGTTGCAGTTAGTTCTCGCAATTTCGGTGAATTGTGCTACTTCTTGTCCCCTTTTGATGAGGCCATTTAGATCTCCTAGTTTCATCTCTGTCCCAGAGGTTAATTCCGCTAGTGTGTGAAGGACTGTTAACTGCATATCTAATTTATCGGATTGATATTGCAGTGCTGTTGCTGATAGTTGAATAGTATTTGATAAATTGGCCCAAAATGTATCTGACGGGCCTTTGCTCCCTTCTCCGTGCATGCTGGTAAGTTCCTCTGCATGAAGATTTTTGGTGGGTTTTAGGTTGTATGAAGCCACTAAATCCTCCCATTCTTGTGACGCGAGAAAGGTTATATTGCTATCTGTGGAGCACGAGTCCACCAATCCCTCCTCGCAATTGCGAGGATCGATTGGATTGGTCGGTGTCCCTCTGCTGGTTTAAATATGTCAAAGTGCCAGCTTGTGTAATCTTTGGCATCAGTGAAGGGCTGTTTTTTGACTGGGGTGTTATAGTCCTTCCATACTGTCCATTCTGTGATTTCTGTTCTGGGGGGGGGGGGGTGTTTACTGATCCCCCCAATCGTTGGATCCCTGATGTTCTGGAGTGCTTGCTGGTTCTGTAGCCCTCACCCTTTTAACCCCGCTGGGTATTGTTTCCTGGTCTTGTTGTCTTTTTAATGGGTTGTCTATTGGGCTGCTGGCCCTCATAACCCATTCAGCCATTTTTCCTCCTACAACTCCATCCCCCACTCGGCTATTTGGCCAGCTTGTGGTGAACACCGTGTGACTGTTATCCATGTGTATGTCCTCAACTGTGACCTTTAGTGTCTTTGGTGTTCTCAATGTTTGGAGTAATGGATATTCTATTCTCCCGTGCTGCAATGGGGTTTGTAAGCCCTCAATGTTCTCATTTTTTGTGTAGATTGCTTTTCCAGGGACTTTTAAAAATGCAAATTTGGTGTAAATTCTAGGCTGGTAGGAGTTTGAGATTTTTCTAAAGGGCTCTCCATATATGTGTATAAGCTCTTCTATTCTGTCTCTTTTGTCCCTCTTAAGTATGTTGTTTGGTTGGTTTGCGTTTTTTGGTCCTTTTGTGACTGCTAGGCTGCTGTCTTTGCTAGCTTCTATGCCAATGGTCAGACAGGAACTGATGTCTTTGCAGGTGCTTTTGTTAGTGTTTTTGACATCCTCGTTGTCCTTGATGTCGGTTGTTTCAATGGTATCATAGTTTAAGGCTTCTGTGTTACCGCTGTCTTTTAATACAGCCTCCCTTTTATTCCGTTTTGGTATTGGCTTTGTAATGGACCTTCATACTCTGCACGACCTGGGGGCAGATTTACAAGCCCCTTGCGACACTTTTACGCCGCCGTTGCGTCACTTTTGTGACGCAGCGGCAGCGTAAACCATGCGCCACATTGCGACTTATTTACAACGTGACGCATCTAGGCAGATGCATCACGTTGTAAAGCCCTGCGCCACATGAAACCTGCGTCAGGTTTCTTGTGGGCGTTCTGCCGCAGGTTGGGTGTTCCCTCGCAGGTAAGCCCCGTAAAACTGACGCAGTGAAATCTACAAGATTTCACTGAGTCAGTTTTACGACGCTGCTGCGTCACATCCTTATGCCTGCTTGAAGCAGGTGTAAGGAGTGACGCACCACGTTAAGTATGGGTGACCCCTGTGCATTGCAGGAGTTGTGTCGCACTTGCGACGCGACTCCAGCAAAGTGCCACCCGTACGCTACAAGATGCATCACGCATCTTCCCCTCCTTGCACCATGGTGCGCCATATTGAAAATGCGACGCATCCGTGGTGGCGCAAGTGGGGGATTACGTGACGCATCTGTTCTGGCGCATCCCTGCTGATTTGCAGAGATGCACCAGGAGTTGTAAATCTGCCCCCTCATGTCTAATCAGGTGGGCAGGTAGCTGGTATTGAAGGTAAGTGCAGAGTTAACCAATTGCTGGCAGATTTCTATCCCCTTTTGGTTAGTGATTTGGTTAGTACTTTGGGTTTGAGCTTCAGTTACTTAAATTATTTACCTTGCGTATTTTAGTTTTGTTTGGGTATTTAAGTAATGACTGTTGTTCGTCTCTTCAATTATTGCTTTGTTAGTTTGATGAACTTGTTTGGTGAACTTGGGACTCTAACTTCTTTTCTGCTGTCCCTCCCTTTTGCAGATATTCTATGTAAAAGTGGGGATCCTTGATTTGTGCTTTCCTTGCACTCCAGTTGGTTGTCCGTGAATTATCCAAGTCCTTTTTCCTGTTAATGTCTGAGCTGTAATTGAGTTTAATGAGTTTGATGAATTGACAGAGTTTCGAAAAAACCCAAAGGAGTATGGTTAGTTGTTTGGTTTGTTATCTATTGTTGTTGTTTATTGTTTTTTATTATTGAGTGATATTGTTTATTGTTGCTTCCTGTAGGATTTTCAAGCTCTCTTCAAGCTCCTGTCCATTTCCTGTCAAGTTCCAAATGTTCTTTCCTTCTCTGCTGAGGGTGGGACGGTTGAAGATGTTGCTGTACTAATTCAGTGGTATTATATTTGCTCTCTGGTTGCTCTGAGCCTGCTCAGGGAATCTTTTGTCTTTATGCCTTATGCTTCTGGCCGTTGTCCTGCCGTTATCCTACTCCTGGCCTCTAGCCCCCACCACCTTGCCCCTTCCCTGCTGATGCCACTCACTCGGTGACGCAGCTGTTGTTGTTGAGTAAGCTCAGTTTGGGTGTCAGGGGGCTGCTGAGGGTTTGCTGTAGGTTTTTCTGTAAGCAGCTGCCCCCCCCCCCCCCTCCCCCTGAATGCTGCAGATGCGAGGGATACAGATCAAGAGAGAGGGATACGTGGCCACAGGGTTACAAGGATTTTTGTGTGTATGCCCCCTTTCCTCCAGGCACCTTATCTCCTAGTGGGACTCTAACACAAATTCAGCGGTTCTGGTATTTACCAGGCGTCATCGGGCTCTTACAGACTCTTTTGCTGTAGACTTTTGAGAGGACTTGCGGGAGGAGAGGTGACTGGAGAGAGTAGCAGGGCCAGCGGGGAGACTGTTAGCAGGATAGCGGTGATTCACCTCCGCTTCCTGCCTCTGCTGCACGGCTGCTCTTTTGCTACCGTGCTACCTGCTTTCTGTATGGTGCTTCTCTCGCTTCACTCCGGCAGCCCCCAGCTGCACAGTCTCTTCTTCTCCTCTGTGCTGCTCCGGTGGTTTCCTGCGGCTCCTTCAGCTAAGGCGGTTTTCCGTTGCTTCCTGCAGCTTTCTGAGGCTCACCACATCTTCAGTGGTTCCTACAGCTGTGGCTACGCAGTCCCTCTCTTGTCTCTTGCAATCAGTTGAGAGAAGAAATATGATACTTGGGAACACTCCAATCTTGATGTGTGAGTGTATTTGTGTGAGTGTGGGGGAGAGAGGAGGAGAGAGGGGGAGAGAGGGAGAGAGGGGGAGATGGAGAAAGGGAGAGAGAGGGAGAGAGGGAGATAGGGGGAGAGAGGGAGATAGGGAGAGAGAGGGAGATATGGAGAGAGAGGGAGATATAGGGAGAGAGGGAGATATGGAGGGAGAGGGAGATATGGAGGGGGAGAGGGAGATATGGAGGGAGATATGGAGAGAGAGGGAGAGGGAGATATGGAGAGAGAGGGAGATATGGAGGGAGAGAGGGAGATATATAGGGAGAGGAAGATATGGAGAGAGAGAGGGAGAGGGAGATATGGAGAGGGAGAGGGAGATATGGAGAGAGAGGGAGATATGGAGAGAGGGAGATATGGAGAGCGAGATATATAGGGAGAGGGAGATATATAGGGAGAGGGAGATATATAGGGAGAGGGAGATATATAGGGAGAGGGAGATATATGGGGAGAGGGAGATATATGGGGAGAGGGAGATAGGGAGAGAGATATGTGTGGGTCTTCCAGGGAGGTCATTGCACCAGACAATGCACACTCTGCAGGAGTGAAAGCGACCAGATAAGGTTTACTAACATGGTGCACTCCATGAGACTGCATGCAGTGTTCACCATTTTGATATGAAAACCTTTAGCAGCTAGACAGGCCCCCAAATATGCAGTCATGACCCGTCACTTCAAAGCAGCTGAACATATGTACTTATCCTTGCTTCTAGAAGAACTATGCCATAACAGAGTGGTCATGCATGTGATTGCCCATGTATGTACTCTTTGTGACATGTTTTACTGTTTCTATCAGAGAAACCACAAAATGTTACTGACTGACAGGCATATGGGCGAGAGAACTGCCTTGCCAGCAATTCTAGCGCCTACACATTCTGACTTCTACCTGCTGCAAGTGCTTTTTTGCTGAGAACGCCGCCCAACCAAACTCCTGGTGAAAGAGCACACTGGGGAGGGGATGGAGGTGGGGGAGCTCATTCGCACTGCCTATTACATCTATAGAAACACACGTGCCGTTGGAATGCAGTGGCCATGCCCTGCTGCAGGCTGGCATGTCAGCTGTCACGCACATCTGCTGGGCACACGGTACTGCAGACGCATTCAAAGACGTAAACTGTACACAAGCACCCTCACGCCTGCCAGTACAAATCCCCGCGCCCGGGACTCTGCCCACTACACAAGATGGCTTGAAATGCCGAACCTCCAGCCCACGCGAGATCTGATTGGCCCATCCCCCTCTCGATGTCTGTAATTGTGGCATGGAGGGAGGGGGTACTCTCTCCCTGCCGCACCTGCCGCATATCTGATGGAAGCTCGTGCATGTAATGAACACCTCAGCATGCCCCATCTTTACTGCAGGGGTGAGCCTGTTTTTGCCAATTCACTCTGATACGACAAGGCACACAAGTCAAACTGTCATCGCTTTGGCAATTCCGACAATCTAAAATAAATGGCTTGTATTTTTCCTTCTTTTTGTTTGCATTGTGAGCAGCCCTCCTTTTAAATGGAGCGGTTGCCTGACTGTAAACCCGGCAGGTACAAGCAAATCTCTTAAAGAAGGGGGGGGGGGGGGGTGTCCCACTATTACCACATTGCCACTAATTAATCTCCAAAACACCTCGCGCAAGAGTAGTAACGCAAGATCTGGGCTTGGCGCGTGTGCTCGCCGTTGTGTTTAACCAGGACGTCTCTGTGAGGCAGACGTGACCTCAATTTCCTATTATCACAGGTGCATTACATATCTTTTAAAATGTGGCTCCAGGCTTCAGCGAGGCCCCACCGGATACACCCATCGCACTAGCTGGCGTTTGTGAGCCCAGGGTTGTGCCGATTCCAGTGTATAAAACATCTGTATGGTCTATAACACCTTATTAGTATTTATAGCAGCTATACATTTCCTTGTCATAGAATGCATTTTTAATGCCGGCGTTCCTGAAATATTCAAAACCTAGAACACAAAAAAGAGCTATGGTTTGGAAGGGCCACCTCTTATATTTTGTAGCACTGTCCCTGGACAGCATGAAAACATCTCACCATCGGTTTATTTTGATTGCAGGTTTCATCTATATTATGATCAATACATATTTGTGACAAAGGGTGGATCGTCTGCTAGGATGGAGCTGCTGCACTTTTTCTGATATTCTGAGTTAATCCAAAGCGTTACAGACCGATTAATATTAAGTAATCTGTCTGATTACTATTAATTAAATTAGTTAAAGATTGATTTTCTGTCAGTCAATCAAAGATAACTTTATTTTGCCAACCAAAATGGTGGCATAAAAAGTATTCTAAAAACATTTACACTAATACAACTGGCTAAGATTACAAGTTTTACACATAATACACATTAAAAAACGAAAACTCAAATATGCACATAGTTATTTGCACTGTTCCTATCTTTGAATCATAGGTTAAATGGCAGATTGGGAAATTGCTCTTCTCTTCTTTAAAGCAGACAGAAAAAAAGACGCCAATAAGAAACATGTAAAAGGATCAAGTAATAACTGTAGATAAAAAAAAGGGCCACACAGCAGTGACTAAACTTCAGTTTAATCATAAGAGGGACAATGAACCTTTTTCTTTGTTCCTGAGAAAAGTTACAGAAAAAAAAAAATGTAAATCAATCAATCAACCAGGGGTTTATAAAGTGCACTACTCACCCGTGAGGGTTTCAAGGCACTGGGGGGGTGGGGGGGAGCTCCGGATCAGTCGAAGAGCCAGGTCTTGAGGTACTTCCTGAATGGGTGCAGGGTTGGCGAGGGTCTGATGTTCATGGGGGGCTCGTTCCAGGTCTTGGCTGTGATGTGGGAGAAAGCAAAAGACACACAATTGATGGACATCTATCAATTGTGTGTCTTTTGCTTTCTCGCCCTCAGTGCGCTGGGCATGCCCAGATGTGGGTCCCGGGCTCACTGTGCCACTGAAATCAAGCTATCCTGGCTGAAGAGGGGTGAAACCCTGAAACCGGTCCTAGAATACTTGCTTCCGGTCCAGGGAGGACCTGGCTTGGCAGTTCGGGCTGGACTGTTACCATGAGGCACAGGGTCAAGACTGATTTGCATAAGGCCAGGTCTAAACTGGGGTGGCATGGTGAGCAAAAGAATGATGGATTTAACCCAGATCTCTTGACTTGGGGTGAATGTTTTGATTTGTTCTGCATTTTGTCCATCAATTGTGTGTCTTTTGTGATGTGGGAGAAGACTCTCACGCCCGTTCTGGTCCTGCAGATCCAGGGTACCTCTGCCAGGGCGAGGTCGGCGGAGCGGAGGTTTCTCTTGGGTATGTGGAACGATATTCTCTCGCTGAGGTATTTGGGTCCGATATTGTTCAGGGATTTGTAGGCATGGGTGAAGAGTTGTGAGTAAGGGCTGTGTTGCAATGGAATAGCCAGCAGAAGATGGAGAGAGCAGTAATCACCCTCATGCCCCCAGATTTCAAAACGTGAATACTGGGGTCCCTGTTATTAAATAGAGGCCAGAAGCCGGGCTTCAGGGCTGCAGCACTGCAGAGAAGTGTTCGTGGTGATATTGCGTGCGATACCGGATTGAGAAGATATGCTATGCTTCAAACAATCAAGGAAAAGCACAGGGGAACCCTACTCACAAAGGAACCAGGGTAATCGTTATATAGGAGAAACAGTGGTTCCTGCGGAATAATATAACTTATTTTGGCAATGAAATGCACAATCGCAATAAAGAGGGTTGGTGAATGTCAGAGGGCAAGGAACCACCAACACAGAACATTCAATATAACATATTTTATAAATTTCAAACAAAAAAGAAAAACGATATGTACATTGTTTCAATTCAAATGAACATACATTTGTGCATTGTGTCCCAAAGTGAAACAGGAACCTTAATTGTGTGAATATTTATATACAAGGTTTCCACAGTTCTTAAAAGTCAACCATTATCAAACAATTTCATGTGAACAGCAACTGTATATGATGATACGCGCTGAGTAATGGTTCGTCCTTCTGTTTGTCGACGGCGTTTCGACCCTCTTCGCAAAATTACCTGCTTGGCAGCTCGTCTCCTCTTCCCTGTGAGGACTTGTGGACTCTGTTGGTCGTTTGGTTGCCCCGCTCTCTAAGCGGTCCTGGTCTCCCGCCGCCACGTTCTCAATCATCGCGGCCGCGGTGGGGAGACAGGACTACATGCCCCAGCAGCCCCAGCGGACATATACCACCTGACTTTCAGCTGCGCGCCTGGAGGCGCTTAAATCAACGTCGCCGCTCCGGCAGAGCGGGTTCCTCTTCGCAAAATTACCTGCTTGGCAGCTCGTCTCCTCTTCCCTGTGAGGACTTGTGGACTCTGTTGGTCGTTTGGTTGCCCCGCTCTCTAAGCGGTCCTGGTCTCCCGCCGCCGCGTTCTCAATCATCGCGGCCGCAGTGGGGAGACAGGACTACATGCCCCAGCGGACATATACCACCTGACTTTCAGCTGCGCGCCTGGAGGCGCTTAAATCAACGTCGCCGCTCCCGCGACGCGGGATCGCGCGCGGATAGCGCCGGGAGAAGCCCGGGACAAGGGCGGGACCGTCTGTGGCCGTCCGGGGCCAGAGGAGGCCGGGCTGGGCCACCCCTCTTGGTCCTCGAGGATCATTACGTTGACACTGGTAAAAGTTTCCGGCACAGACTAATTGAATTGACATTCGTGCATTGTGTGTATTAGTGGTCATCTCTTCTGCATTCATGGCTATGTCCACACGTTCGGGAAAGGGAGGTGGGACTGGTGGATGCACTATTAGTGGGACTTTAGATCACTTCATTATTCGTGCTTGCTCAGTACTTGAAAAAGAAATTGCCATTACGGAACGACGTTTATCCCTTGACCCGTTGCACTCTAAGAGGTCGTCACTGGGTAATATAGCCCTAGCAGTCTCCCCTGAGCCAGGACCCGGACAGATTTCTTTATCTAGCCCGGGTCCCACTCATTGTGTGGAGCTCAGCGGAGACACAATTACCAATGGTTCTTCCATCAACAGACCTCTTCTCTTCCTAGTTTCTCCCAGTTCTACATCACAGGTAGCTCATGTAGCGCCCCCTGAGTCGACTTCCGACTTAGTATCTGCTCATGTTAATGCTTCTTCTCCTAAGACTCCTACTACTGTAGGTCCAAAAGCTGTTCCTAGTAAAAGGAAAAGAGTAGGTAGCGGCCATAAGGGGGACCGCCTAAAAGTTTCTAAAAAACATAAATCCAAGTCTTGTATTAATTCCAATACTAAATCTGGTTGTACAGTTCCTCTCTCCCCTTCCCTCCAGAGAAACCACTCATCACCTCGGCTTTCTATTAACACAGTCCCTGTACCAACATCCGCAGAACACCCATTTTCCAATCTAGGTGTTCATGGCCTCGAGCCTCTATCTTCTATAACTATTCAAATTGAGCTTCTTTTTAAATCCTTTATACTTCCTTTGACTGAAAGGGTGAAGACTCTGTCTGAGAGACTTGAGAGGTTCGAACAGGTCTCTCTAGATAATTTCTTCTCCCTCAAATCTATGATCAAACTACATGCAAGAATTGCCCATGACAACTCCACTACTGCTCAACCTACTCTGATCACATCAAGTGAGCCTACCTCCCCGCTCATTTTGCAAATTCCTAACACCATCCCAAGTACTAGGCCTAAGAACGTGGCATCTACATCATCCCACATATCAGTATCATCCTCTCTCTCTCGGAATAGCAAAACCACGATTAAAGAAACTCTAGTTCATGGCTCGGTATCACGTTGTGTTAGTGCAGGAATACCGACTCATGAGATGGAGCCCACTAAGAATCAATCCGTACCACCAAATGTGAGCCCCACTCTAGCCCACACGAACGTTAACTCTGTAAACACTCAGCAAGTTTTGCCACATATTAATTTACCACCAGAATGTTTACCTTATGTGGCTGTCCTAGTGGGAGTTCCTCATCTTAAAGTTGGTAAACGTGAATCTTTTTCTAAATTGAAAAACAAAACAACATATTGGCTGAATAAAAACAGGCCGCTCCCGAGGCACCTCGATGGCCATGTTCTTCATGTTAGAAGGGTTTCTTGGGTGGGCAATAGACACAAAAACTTGTCTGGAGACTGTATCATTGTAAACTTTAGAGACCCAAGGGTCCCAAGGTTTATTTGTAACTATCATTCTGGTTCTACTCAGAATGGCATAGGCTGTTATGATCTAAGCCAATTCTACTCAGATTTTTCCTATTCTCAGCACCCATACCCTTCTTCCTATGCAGCTCACCACGGATGCCATGATGGGGCCCAGTTGACTGGAGTTACTGATTTTGCCATTTTTCCCTCTAATAGATACACTGAACCACACTTCCAGTATGATTCTTACTGACGTAGAAACCTCTCTATGCTTGATCTCTGTTCTACTACAGGGGAGGTTAATAGTGACGCAGCTGAATCCTCCCCTGTATTGCCCGCGGATCTCCCTCCCAATTTCTCTTTGCCTTTTGACTCTATCCAGAGGCTACAATCTGGATTATACCCCCAGCCAAGTGACGTCCCTCCACTGGCCTCGTTACCCTCTAGCCTTCAGGTTGCGTTTAATAATATCTCTCCCCATTCTCTTGTGCTTCCTCCATAACTGTTCCTCCTTCCTCCATAACTGATCCTCCTTTGATGATTCTAAGCTGGAATGTTGCGGGTCTCTCGAGCAAATTAGATCTTCCAGCCTGGAATTCCTTAATTGAATCCTACTGTATTTGTATATTCCAGGAGACATGGAGTACAGTGCCCCACCACATGGTAGGCTACACTACCTACTTTGAACCGGCCATTTTATCCCCGTCTGGGAGAGGCCGCCCCTCTGGCGGTCTCCTCATTTGGGTTAGTATTTCTTTGGGTTGTACCGTCAGGCAGGCTCGCCACATTTCTCCTGATCTACTAAGGATTACTTTAAAGGGAACCCAGGGTAGAAAGTCTCTCACCCTATTTAATGTATATGCTAGAGGCTTAAGTGGGGGAGCTTTGTCATCTACTCTTATATCCCTTGAACAGGAACTGCACAAGTGCCCCCAGGCCTCTCACGTTCTGGTTGCAGGAGATTTCAATTGCTCCTTTGAGCCCCTTTCTGTGCTGGATTCCCCAGAGCTTCTGGAGGACGACGTTAAAAGAGGCATTCCCCTACTATCTTTGCCCCCCATCATGAGATGGTCTAAGTCAGTCATATTTATGAACTCTATGACACTGGAGTTTGGCTTAAGAGCGGTTAATGGTAGAACTCGGTCGGATGTACATGGTGCCCACACTTATAACAGGATAGGCCACACTTCAAGGATAGATTACATCCTCCTTGATCTTAAACTGTGGCAATTTGTCCAAGATATGGAAGTAATCTCGTCTGTTGATAGTGACCACAACTACCTATCTCTAAGCATCCATCCTTTTTGGGTGGAAGATACTGGCCCTGTTATCTTTCCAGTTGGTCCACTCATGACTACTCTCGAGGTACGTCCATCTAACTGCGAGAGACGCCTCAAATGGCGTAAAGTGATGCTCGATGAGATGAAAGTCCAGTCGATTGGCTCTATCCTGAGTATTGCACAAGAAGAGATAGCCTCCCTACATTCCCATGAGACCCATCATATTAAGGGTCCTACGGTCTTCCAAGGTCTCATTAGAGATTTGGGGTCTTTATTCTTAGTACAAGGCAAAGGTAGACAACCACTTGGGGGGGGGGGGTAAGCAGAGTTTTGCAGGAGGGTGGTACTCACAAGATTGTAGGTGGAAGAAATCGGCCTTAATTGTGGCCCTTAAAAGCAGAGTTATGTCCGAGATTCAGTTGGCTAGGAGAGAGTACAGGACTACTCTGTCTGGTGCTAAAAAGGCTTGGGAAGAATCATACTGGCAGACACTAATGGAAGCCTCCCTTAAGCGGGATTCTGGCCTTTTCTGGAGCACAATTAGGACAAAGAACAGACCTGATCATGATCTCATTACTTGTAACATTTCTTGTGTGGCTTGGTTTGATCATTTCTCCAAGCTATATTTCCCTTGTCCTGAGAATGAGGGGGGACCTTCCCTGTTTGGAAGCCCCGCAGCTCAAGGATTCAGCATCTTTCAATCCCTTCAGTGAAGGGGAAGTGATTAATGCTATAAAATCCATTGTTCCCCAGAAGGCAGCAGGACCAGATGGTATTCCCGGTGATATACTTAGACTTGATCCAGTAAGATGGGGGAAGCTTCTCTCAACCTTAATTAACGCCATTGTGAATGGCGCTCCGGTTCCAGATTCCTGGAAGGGGGCCGAGGTTGTTCCGATTTTTAAGAAAGGCGGTAGGGACGACCCGGCTAACTACCGCCCTATTAGCCTGATAGACTCAACCCAGAAGGTTGTAGGGAAAGTGATCCTGGAAAGGATGCTATCCTGGATAAATGACAACAACATCCTCTCGGACTATCAGGCGGGCTTCAGAAACGGGACTGGTACTATTGAGCAAGTCTTTAGACTGCTCCTCATTTATTGGAAGGTTGTTTTTCTTGGGAAAGGTAGTCTCTACCTTGCCTTTATAGATCTTAAAACAGCCTTCGACCTAGTCCCTCGTCCCACTCTCTGGAATGTCCTTGCTACTCTGAAGATTCCACCTTATCTGTTGACTCTTCTATTTAAATTACATGAGGGGAACTTCGCACAGGTACGCTGGGGCTCCCAAGGCCAAAAAACAGAGAGAATTCCAGTGAAGAGGGGCGTCCGCCAGGGATGTGTTCTTGCCCCTACTCTCTTTTCACTTTATGTAAATGGCGAAGTGGAGCATTTGGCACAAGTTCCTTCTGATGCACCATCCCTGGCAGGCAAACGTGTTCCAACTCTCCTCTTTGCTGATGACACCCTCTTACTATCAAAATCACCAATGGGTCTCCAAACTCTCCTGGACAGCTTTCAATCCTTCTGCACCAATAGAGGGCTTATAATTAACTCTGCTAAAACCAAATATCTAATTCTGAACCCACCAAAGAAGATAGGTCGGCCCCCTGTACTTAACTCAGCCAACCTGGAAAGGGTAAAAGAATTTGATTATTTGGGTATCCGCATCTCGGACACAATGCAGTGGTCGACACATATACACAAGATGCTTTTAAATCACAAGCGGATTACTGGTGCCCTCCTTAGAGAGCATCGAACCTCTTCCTCCAGACCAATAGCACCCGCCCTTACAATATACAAAGCTAGAGGTGTAAGCTCAGCACTTTACGGAGCTGAATTATGGGGTATGAATAACATCGACCAGCTCGCTAAATCTGAGTCGACTTTCCTTAAGGAACTGATGGCACTTCCTCAGAGTACTCCTGTTACCCCCCTGCTGATGGACTTAGGGTGTCAAGCTCTGAAGGATATGGCAAGAGTCCGTCCCCTCCTTCTTTGGGCTCGGCTCTGGCGTACTCCGGAGTTAGAGAAGTATGCTGAGGGTCTTGCTGAAATCCTCTCCATGCCTTGCTGGCACAAGATCAAATGGTTAAAGGATGTTAAGTCCTTACTCTTTGAACTTGGCCTAAAAGATGCCTGGTTGAACAGAACATCCCCACCTAAATCTGAATTGAAATTAATCTACTGGAAATGGGTTACCGCAAAGAGGAACTCAAGCTCCCATGGTGCCAGATGCACCACTGAATTTTTAAGGCTCAAAGATGAAGTGCGCTATGAGCCTTATCTGGATATTATTCAGAAACCCTTTGACCGCGCTCTTTATTTTAAATTTAGGGTTGGTACTCTTCCAGTCCGCGAACTAACCGCGCGCTGGAAGCCTCCTCTACAAACACCACCTTACTGTCCCTTCTGCGAGACCAGGTCTGAATCAATTGCACACATTTTATTTGCATGTCCGGAATACAAATACCCAAGGTCATTTTGGCTTAAACCTTTGTGCAGAGACATGGGGATCAGAGATTTTAATCATGCTTTGCGTATCCTCAAATCTGATACCAGAACCCTGTATGTCTGTGCACTCTCCAAGTTTCTTAGGTGGGCCTGGCTTCTAAGATCCAAAGGTCTCGCAGCCCAAATGTAATGCAGATTAATTTTTCTGATATATTTTTTAACATAATTGTCCTATTTATTACGTCTATGTGTTTTTTACTTAAATTCCATCTGCTTAGGAACTTTAGGTGTTGCTGCTACTTCTATATTTCCGATTTTTAGATTGCTTACATTATTATTATTGTATGTGCTTTTATGATATATATGTATCGAAATAAAGCAAATTCAAATTCAATATAGGGTCTCCTCAGGACTAGGGATGCAGGGACATCTGAATTTTTAACTGCGCAGCCTCGTGAGAATGGTGTGCCACACGTGTGAAGTGAAGAGAAAAAGAAGAGGTACTCACATGAGGACCCGTCCGGGTACTCAATGTGAGGAAAGGCTGGCACTCTGGGATGAAAATCGGCTCGTTGGCTATTCGGTAAACTTGCAACAGCCGTAGCGGTCATGCAAATCCTTGGTGAGTGCAGACAACAGTGACATTGCACTGCGAAGATCCGGATCGTAGATTATGCGGGACAGAGCTCCGCTTTGATTTCTAGAGTCAGCTTCGTTCCCTGGTACAATGCTTCAAACAATGGCACCTCTCTCACTCTCACACACACACACACTCTACATACAACGCAGCCCATCAGTCTAAAGCACCCTAAGTGTGCCTCCCCTGCCGTCCTGAACCTCTGCTGGGCATCAGCCAAGCGCACTGACAAGATCACAGGGCACCGAGGCAAGGCTGGCACTGCCAATGCTTTAACCACTTAGTGCACCCCTGAACTCAACACATAGCAGCCAAAGAGAACTGAAGGTGCGGGTGGTACACAAAATGCAAATTTGACGGGCGAGACAGTGCAGGGCGCCTAAGATGGTGGGGTTGGGTAGTGTGGGTGTTAGAAATGGGGGTCTCTGGTTGGCAGTGGATGGCCACTGTCCACGCAGGGACCCTTCTTTCTAAGTCAAAGTGAAGGGCTGCGCCCCTTTGACAACACCTGCTCCACCCTGTGGTAACGTAGCACGAGCAGTTAGGCTAATCTCAGAGGCAGTGTGTAAAGCGTTGATGATCATACACAGTAAATACAGTGAGGAACACTACAAAGGGACACAACACAGGTAGTTATAAAAAAAAAAATTATCTTTATATAGAGGCTTATCACAAGACCAAATAACGAGGAAACCACAATACTGTACAAAAATAATTCTCTCTAGATGCTGCAAAAATAGTTCCAATGGGGAAGGTAAAGCTCAGTTCAGGGCAATGGTCTCTGCGACCCTTTTTACTCATAGTTCTGAGATGTTGTCAAGTAATCCACAAGAAAGGCCGCTCCGGCGGGTTAGCAATGTTTTTCCTCATGCTCTTTGTCGCTAAGCCCCGTTAGCGAGCGGCCGTGACCATTTTGGGGCCCGCAACCGGGCAGGGCGATGATCAGGCCAGCGAGCCCTCAGCGGCAGCGATGCGACGATTTTCCTGATGCTCCGCGGCTGTAGCGATGATTTTCGGGCCGCAAACGTGCAGGCCGATGATCAGGCCAGCGAGCCCTCAGCGGCAGCGTTACGACGATTTTCCTGACTCTCCGTGGCTGTAGCGATACTATTTAGGCCCGCAAACGTGCAGGGCGATGATCAGGCCAGCGAGCTCTCAGCGGCAGCGATGCGATGATTTTCTTGATGCTCCGTAGCTGTAACAATACTTTTTAGGCCCGCAAACATGCGGGGCGATGATCAGGCCAGCGAGCTCTCAGCGGCAGCGATGCGATGATTTTCTTGACGCTCCTCGGCTGCGGCGGCTCGCTAACAGGCCTTAGTGATGAAAATGAAGTCTACTGGTCCTGAGACTTCAGTCAGGGGGCTTTTTCTCTCTCTAGCCCTTGGGTGATTGCAGGGTCAAGATTAAAAAGTTCTCTTACAGCTCCTTTTCCCTCCTTTTTCCAGTCCAATGAAAACTACTGCATGCCAATCCAGGGAACAGCACACAACACCAGGACAGTCCTCTACTGTAGCTTTCTCCAGTTCCACGGACAGAGGTTGGTCTTGAGATCCAGGGGCAATACAAATTGTAGGGGTTTCAGCACAGATATTTATACCCCAAAAGTCTTTGTTCTCAGAAGCTGCAAGTCACTGAACCCAGCCAGAACCAGTTCTGCCCAGCCCTGGAGCACTTTGTTTACCAGGCTGCATCCTTCCTTTCAGAAAGAGGGGGTCTGCCCTCATACTCACAGTGGGAGATGGAGCCAGCATTCACCTTGCCAGGCACAGCCCTATTCATGTGCAGGAGCTACCCCTCCCCTCACTCCAAGGCAGATCTCCCTATTCAACCCAGGTCTGACTCAGCCTGCCCTGTCCCTCCAAAAGCAGACAGCCAACACACATAACAGCAGAGTACCCTGGAAGGCTTAGGCAAGAAAGTACCTACTTTCTAAAAGTGCTATTTTCAAACACAGAATATAAAAATAATCTTCACTAAAAGATGTACTTTAGTATTCTGAGCTCAGGCATACTAAATTCGTTTTTCTACCATGTTCTATGGGTCAGTTAGGACTATGGAATGTAATAGCCAAACCTCCCATTCTGGCCTATGGAGAACAGGTTGCCTTACAGTAGTGAAAAGCGAAATTGGGTGTAATTCACTACCAGGACATGCTACACACATCAGAGCATGTCCTACCTTACACATACAATGCACACTACCATAGGGGTGGCTTACATGATGCCAAAGGAAGGTGCAGGGGCTGGGAAGTGGGTGCACTTCACAGTCAAGATGGCAGTTCTAGACTGCACACAGACACTGCAGTGGCAGGTCTGAGACACACTTTACAAGCTGCTTCTGTGGGTGGCGCAAATCAGCGCTGCAGGACCACCAGCAGCATTTGGGTTACCAGCCCTGGGCACACATAGGCCACATTACTAGGGACTAACAGGTAGACCAAATAAGCCAATCAGGGATACACCAATTCATATGTTACCTTTATACAGGGAGCATCCGCGCTGCGGCACTGAATGGCAGTGGCGCAGCGTCCAAAGCATCTAGCACCAGAAAAACAGAGGAGGCACAGTGAAAAAATGGAAGGGAGACTCACGCCAATGGTGCCAGGTCTAACAGTGGGGTAAACAAGAGCCACCCAGCTGCACATGAGCGGGAGGCACCACTTGTAGTGGGTGGATGTGAAGAGGACTCGTCCCTGTGCAGGCGAATGTGAAGGCCGCAGCTGCATCAAAAGTGGGCACATTTAAAATACCTCCAACGAAGTAGCGCATCAAAAAGAAAAACTCAGTTGCTCTACTATGTTGCAGTGTGTATTTTAAACGTGCACACTTTTGATGCGCTATGTATTTCAAACGGGCGCACGTTTTTTATTTTCTTTTACAGCATGAGTGCCGATACGGCTGTGGATGGCATTCTCCTGTCGCAGGCGCTTGGGGTCTTTCAGCATGCGGAGAGCGGCTAAGCCTGTGGAAGCAAGAAGGTGAGCGCCAGATAAAACGTCGAGCAGGGGGAAAAGCGTGACCTGGAGCTCTGATTAATAAACCTACAATTGTTTAAACATGGTGTTCATATACATGACATACCAACAGCTGCAGCTCAATGAAACTGTAGATGGTCGATGCTGCTTCCGATAAAAACGGAAGTGATGCATCGGACCATCAACCAATAGGGAGGCCGGAAATCGTAAATAACCCAATTGCATGCAGCAGGCAAGCAGCAGGCGGGATTAACCTCGCTATACAGATTACTCAGAAAGACAGTGCATGCGCGATGCCTACGCGAGACCTAAAAACAAATTGAACAGATCAGGCAATTGTCGAAGCCAAGCTTACCTGAGCACTGGAGGATACAGGCAGCTAGCTGTGCATGGTCAGGCTACGGTCTCCTTGCCAATCCCTACAACCGAATTACTGCATTCTATTTTCTATACGTGGAGAACAGGAAAAGACTGGGGACTGACACAGCATGTTGGATTGGCACCTCACTCGTGGATGTTCGTAGTCTAAGATTATTTTATGAGAACACGCAATCAGAATCGGGGATTAAGCAGCAGTTCATTCAGAAGACAACTAAATCTCATGAACGAACGTGTAGGTAGGTAGGTACTACAAAGGTGCCACCTGCTGCACCCAACTGATATGACACATGGAGATCTTAAAAAAATAAGCATTTGCAATGCAATAGGACTTGCATTTACGCGAGACCTATTGCATTGCGGGCGGGAGGCCGGGTGGGGTGCACTAGCAACGGGAGTGCTGGGGGGAGGGAGGAGAAGGCACAGGCAGAAAATAGTAGTCGAAGTAAAGGGTCCAGGAGCCATGTAAGGATACAAATGACGACATTGCTGTCATAAGGAGGGACTAACAGGCCCATAAACCAATGGAAGGCAGCATTTAGTAAAGGACAAAGACTCAAGCCAATGAAAAAGATGGGCGCGGGAGTGGGCGTGGCTCCTCTCCCGTACTCAACCACCCCAGATCAACCACAGTGCAGCGATTGCACGCTGGCTCTGGGCTCGACCTAAAAACAGCAGTGCCATAGCAATGATGCACTGAATCAGGAGTGATCATGGAATCAAACATTAGTAGAGAAGGTTGAAATGATGCCCTATGCAACCAACTAGCGTCTCCTTTCCTATTAATTTATTTGTGAGAATATTATACTGGTCTCCCCAAGGAGACGATATGCCCATACTCACAAAAACCACTATTCCCTTTAGAACCAGAAGTAAAAAGGTGCTTCATTTAAGTTCCATTGCTCTGTCCTTCGGCGGACAGCTGGGCAGTTCTCTTTGATTTTGAAACGGGGAGTTACAGGGCACTAATGGTTCGCAGTATGACAGAGTAAGACTGTGGGTTAATATTTCTGCAGGAGGTGACTTCTGGGGAATAGGTCCAATATTGTCTCTTTACAGGGAACCTGGTTCCCAATTAGAGCACTTGACTCTCTCAGGGTAGCGAAGCAGAACAGAGCAGAGATGAGATGTACCTCATTCATGCCCATCCTGACAGGGATTCAATTAAACAAATTCTGCTCCGATACCCAGGCTTTGCTTCCCTCTGATGGTAATTTCCATAGATACGATAGATCCCCATGCACTCTGTTTTCACTGATGGCAGTCAAAGGTCAACTCTTTTTTGGGGCATAACTCCTGCCTAGATCAGCTGACTTTCATGATCTTTGGCGTGTTTTGATACTGGTGGTGAGCAGCTCTAGTCACTAGGAGCACTTTCACCAGGTCTCCCAGCCTCTTGTGGATGCATTTTCTTGAAGCTAGTTGTATTGGCTTCCTGCACAAGTCTTCTCCCCTCCTGGCTAACTGGTTCTTCTCTTCTGCTGGTGGGGGCTACATGCACAGCCCCTTCACTACCAGTCAGCAGGGAACCCACCCACCATCAATCCCAAGCCCCGGAGCCTCCGTGCTGTCTTTCAGGACACTTGAGGTGGCAGTGGAATCCAGATTTTCTCCCAACAAGTCCTCAGAGGCATAAGGGTGTCGGTGACACTGGCCCTGGAGAGACCTATTTGGTCTTGGGTCCTGCTGTTAGCTGCAAAGAAAGTCCTTAATCCATCTTTGATGGACATAGGGGGGCTACTCCTTCTAGCAATCAATTATTCTACTGTCATCGCCTTCCAGGTCCAGGGACTTGTCCACTCTCTCTCCCTTGTGCAGGGGTTTATAACTGGAGGTGGAAACTTCTAGATGCCAATCACACCTAGCCAATTATAGGATGCCACATCATCTCTCCACCCCTCTCCCCAACCCTCCTGTACAGCATTCTTGGACAATCCAAAATGCTGCAGCCAAGTGGTCTCTGAAAAGAGCTTCCCTAAGGGCTTCAGCTCTACCCCTAGCTGATTTGGCTACCAGATCTCTTCCCACCAAAACTTCAAATGGGAATCTATCCTGTGGTGGCTCCAAATTTCTGTGCTTCCTCCTTTGTGCAGTGGGCCTTGGCTGACCAAGCTCACTTGCATTAACAGCTAATTGCCAGATGCAGATTTTCCCCACTCCCAGTTACCAGGAACTGGGTCAATCACTAATATTTTCTCCCTCTGTGTGGGGAGGCCTTTGCTCCCTCTGCTAGGGAGCAGAGCAATTAACTTGACCCAACAGTAGGGACAAAGGTCAGGAATCGGATTGTGAGCTGAACCACTGAAATAAGACCATTATTCAAGACCCATAAGATGTATAAGTATGTTATTGGAACCTGCAAAATCTAACTTCGAGTTCATGTTTTGTCCCAGGTTGACACTTCCCTCGACTGATATTATACTTATTTCTTTTTTTTATTCATTAATAAAAATCATTACAAAATCCATCACATAATTGACTTTTTTTTAAAAAGATTAAAAGGGTACTTCATTATTTACAGATTCACACTCCAAGAATTTGCTTTTCATTGAAAAAAGGGGTTGTAATACTAATAGAAGGTAGATAGGTAACATTGTTCAGAATTAAATGTTTATGTTTAATTGAAAAGTAGTCCTACTGGTACAAAAGGTAATAAAGTTCAGTGCAGTTACTGCACGGACTGCTAGGCTTGATTTCAATCTGCAGTCACTCCTTCCTCCCAAACGTTGCACAAGAAGATTACCAAAAGCAATCGTTTTACTCTACCGGTCATGAAAAGCCAGTTGGTGCAATACGTTCATATTCCTGAACAACATTCTGGAACACAGAGTGGAGACACTCAAATCACTTTCACCAGAAATGACAAGAAAATGCTTGGTGATTTAAGCAAATGACAACATTTGTACACGATAGAAAAAGCTCATTGTAATTCCTTAATAGGGCTAGTATTCAAGCAGGAAAGAATTGACAGACCTTGGTAAAATCACTAGTTCTTAGTTATTTATTGGCAGGACACTGAATGTTGTTTATCATTACAATCTTTGATTGTTAGGTCTATATATTTTACCAGCCTGCAGATCAGGGTTGAACCCATCATCGTTCTTTAGCTCACTTCGTGAATGCTTTGTTTACCCTATGTTGGCAGGGTATGCCAAGACGTGGGTCCCTATTTCACTTTGCCACTGGATTCAAGCTGGCTTGGCTGATGAGGACGCCCATCATCTCCTTGTGTTTGCTTTCTTTTTTTTTTTTTTGTGTTTCAAAAACCTTTATTATTCCATCAATTTGTACACTGCTATTCAGCCAACAACCCGGAGGCAGGCAGCTAGGTTGCGCGGCGGCTCTCCGCCCAAGCATTTGAGGTCGTACATTTGAGCAGCATTCCAATAGTATACGATAAACATTATACAACCAAACTAACAGTGAGCGAGAGTCGAAAGAGAGCGAATAATGACTAGACGAAATGTCACAACTGTCGCCATTCTGCATCCACATTGCACCATATCTGCTCAGACACCAGGCAGTCCTCCGCGTAGAGCAAACTCCATACTCCAGAGCGCTTATATCAGGCGGCCCCACTGCGTGCATCTCACCGCAGTCACCCTCCAGCCACGCCATCCTGCCAGACCCACAGCCCGCCTCCTCAGTCATCTTCCAACACTGTGGTCCTCGCCAGCCAATCCACCAGCGGTGTACCAACCGCAGTCTATAATTAGGTGATAGGTTTTCAATTTGGGAACAGCAGTACTCCCACTGTTCCCGTAATAGATATACCCGCTTCACCCTCCCACGAGGACCTGGAGTCCACGTGCGCAACCGGAGTTGCGCTTTGAGTAGACCTATAGATACGCGTAATCAGTTTACGCGAGGAGGAATTCGAGAGTATGTCCTCCAAAGCCGCAAGCGTCGGCGGGGCATCTGGAAACATAGGGTACCTGCCTTTGCAGGCAGCCCGCAGTTGATAGTACAGAAGAAACTCCGAGGCCGTCGGTTCAGGCGCCGTCACCATAGCCTGCACTGTGAGGAAGGTATCGTCCGGGTACAAGTCTCCCGCCACCCTCAGGCCACAAGTCTGCGCCCGTCGCACCACCGCCGCGTCTGTCAATGGACCTAACAGTGGATTACCCGCAAGGGGCATACTCGGCGCATATAAATCCCCAACGCCTGCACGCTTAGCAATGTTCGACCAGGCCCAGCGCACCATTTCAACAGTATCAATGCCCTCCTGGGAGCATTGGTATCTCTGATACACCGCCGCTCGAAGGGGACAGGGGGCCGCAACGTCCATCTCTATTGCCGCGTGGGGTTGGTAGGGAGTCGGGTGATGCCAGTAGTGCAGGTACTGAGCCTGTGCACTATACGCATACAGCTCCATGTCCGGGGCCGCAAGGCCTCCCTGGCGGAAGGGGAGCGTGAAGAGGTTCCATGCCACTCTGGGCTGCCTACCCGCCCAGACAAGTTCAATCAAGGCTGAGCGGAGCCGGCGGAAGAAAGCCTTCGTAAGTGGCACGGGGATGTTTACAAACAAGTAGAGAAATTTAGGCACGACCACCATCTTTGCAATGGCTATGCGGACCGTCAGACAGCGGCAGCGCTTTCCATCTCTTCACCTTACTCTCCAGCCACTCCACGGCCACCCCAAAGTTGGCTAGCCATATATCCTGTACCGACCGGCTCAACTGTATGCCCAAATACTTGACCTCATCCGTGACCCAGTCAATCGGAAATTCCGTGTGGCATTTGCTCGTACCATCCGTTAGTGGGAACATAGCCGACTTTGACCAGTTTATATCTATGCCTGTGAGGCCACTGTAGCAGGTCACCTCACGCATCAGCGGGTCAAAATTCTCCGACGGATTCATCATATAGATGGTGATGTCGTCAGCATACATAGATACTAGTAAGCCCCGCGACGTGAATCCGATACTGCGCTGAGTGTGATGTTGTCGCAAACGGGCCGCCAGCGGCTCCGTCGCTATGGCAAAGAGCAACGGCGACAACGGGCAACCCTGCCGAGTCCCGCGGGTTATGGAGATCGGGGCAGACGTCTGGCCATTGATCCTCACCCTAGCCGTCGGATCATTATAGAGTATGCCGATACGCCTGGCAAAGGATGGGCTGAACCCCATGCGAGTAAAGAAAGTCCTTAGGAATTTCCACTCTAGGGAGTCGAATGCCTTAGTGGCGTCCAGCAATGCAGCCGCGGCCTGCACCTTGGGGTCCAAATAATGCAGAAGCCCAAACAATGCTCTCAAATTGTTGGAAGTTGACCTCCCCATTACAAATCCCGACTGATCGGACAGCGCTATCTGCGGCAGCATATATTTCAAACGGTCGGCGAGTAATTTCGCGTAGATTTTGGCGTCAAGGTTGATTAGCGAGAGTGGGCGATATGAGTCCGGGCTGACGGGGTCCTTACCAGGTTTAAGTAGCGTGATAATTAGGGCCTCTCGCATCAATTGGGGGAGGATGCCCTTTTCCACCGCCTTCTCAAACACTCTGTGCAATCTCGGGACAAGTAGGTCGGCATATTCCTTATAGAAGGCCGCCGTCAGCCCGTCAGGGCCCGGTGCCTTGCTGAGGGGCATAACGGCTATCACGGCTCGAATATCCTCCTGCGTGAACGGCAAGTCCATATATTGTCGGGCATCGTTACTAAACCACGCTAGGGTGTCTAGATAATCGCTGAGAACCGTGTCCTCAGGTGTCACCTTAGAGGTGTACAAGTCCCTATAGTAATCCGTCATCACTGCCAGTATAGCCGGAGGCTCTCGTACCACGCCGCCCCCTGCCCCATGTAGCTCCAGGATATGCTCCGACCCTCGCGGCGCACGCAGCATGTTCCCTAGCGTGCGTCCGGCACGATCACCCTCCCCATACCTCCTGGCTTGAGAATCTTTAGACAAGAACGCAACCTCCCTGTCTGCCTCCACCTGATACATGGTTAGTTTCGTCCTGAAGTCAGCACGCGCCCCGCCAGAGGGGGCCTCTAGCAGCACAGCCTCAAGCTGCGCGAGTTCAGTTTCTAACCTGCTCAAGGTATCTCTTATGGATCTCAGTACTCCCGTTTTTAGCGCCATGCGTGCCCTCTCGTCACTGCCTTACAAGCCTCCCAGAGCGTGCCAGGCGAATCCACAGAGCCCTCGTTAAGTTCGAAGTATTCTTCCAGTCGTTCCCGCAAAGAATGCGGAAAGACTTGGTCACGCAGCGCCCGGGAGGGGAACCTCCAGCTAAACGGCTGGATGTACTGTGGCAGCGTGGACAGCGTCAGGCATACCGGGGCATGGTCAGATAAAGACCGCGGCAAGTGGGTCACCTCTAACACCGACAAGTGTAAGTCTCTGGACAGTAGCCAGAAGTCCAGTCTGGACCAGGCCGCTCTGTGAGCTGTAATGCATGTACCCGCGCGGACCCCGGGGTGCAACGTCCTCCAGGAGTCCACCAGCCCTGCATCCTGCATAATATAGCCAAGCGCCTCCGACGCCCTGGGGTGATGTTCTCTAGTTGTGCCCTGCCTATCTATAGTATCCGACAGTACCACATTGTAGTCACCCCCTACAATATCGCTGTCGGGCCGCAGGCCCGCACCCTATGCCATAAGTCCTCGTAGAACTCTGGGTTGTCGTCATTTGGGCCATATACATTCACCAGGATCACTCTTGCCACGCACAACGACCCCACTAGTAGAATATATCTGCCCCCTGTGTCTCTGATTTCCGCATATGTCCTCCAGTGAAGACCCTTTCTAAGTAATATCGCCACCCCTCTGGAGTAGTTGGAATAAGGTGCATGAATTATCTCTCCCCATCTGGTATGTCTGAGCAACTGCGCAGCATTAGCTGTCAAATGCGTCTCATGCAGGAGGCAGATGTCGGCGCCTTTTCTGAGTAGGAAGGCCTGCACCAATCGCGCTTTGCGTCTATCATTCATACCGCGTACATTCCAAGTAATGCATGTTATGTTCGTCACAGCGACAGGCATAGGAAAAGATCTCGTTCAAACAGCAGACATGTTCCTTGCTCCCAGTCGCCCGGCCATTCCGCGCCTAGATGCAAAGCATACCCTACCAGCCCGACGGGCCACAATATGCGGGGACATCCAGAGCTCAGCAAACTGAAAGCCTGCCGACAAGGCAGTGAACAGTGTACGGCATGCGTTGCAGCAACATATCTCGCCTCACTCGACTCAACACCGTAAAACACACCAACCCCAACAAACCCCCCCAAACTTAAGTCAGCCCAATCCCCACCCGCTCCAATCCCCCAATTAGGTTGTGCAATGCCCCCCCAGGTTACCCTCCCAACTAATAGAGCTGTAACTACAGCCAGTGGTCGTAACCAATGTGTGGGAATCATCCCTTGAGGTACGCAGGTTGGCCAACGCCTACCCCCGTACTTTTGACAGGGTGATCGAGCTATGACCTGGCATGGCAGCTCGAGGACCTCCTTCGCCAGAACCCAGCAATCTGCCACAGTGCCCTCCCAGCGTCTCAATCCAATCCTCCCATCTACCAAACAGTCAATAGTAGCCGAACCGGCCAGCGCAGGCAAAACAGAGCAGCATAACTGAAAGCCACACAGGGTAACTTATTAAACATCACTCAGCCTGTCCCCTTGTACCGACCCCACTGGGTGTGCCTGATTCTTCTGATCTTTCACTAGTTGTTTCGCATATAGCAGAGCCGCCTTCGCGTCCAAAAAGAAAGAAGGCTTTCCGGGGCCTTGTACCCGGAGTTTCGCAGGGTATATTAGGGAGTATTTCGTTCCCGTTTGCTGGAATAGTTTTTTTGCTGGCATAAATTCTCTTCGAGCGGCCTGCACCTGCATAGTATAATCAGGGTATATTGCGATGTGGTTGCCTTTATATTGCACATCCTTCATCTCTCTTGCCATTCGCAATATCGTGTCTCGGTCCCTATAATTTAACACGCACGCAATGATAGGCCTAGGTGGCGCTCCTGGTTTAGGCCTGGGCCCCAGTGTTCGGTGCGCCCTCTCGACAAGGAACATCGGCGATAGACCCGACCCAAACAGGTCTTTCATCATCTGTTCAACATATAGTTCCATGCTTGTGATGTCTGTCGTTTCCGCCACTCCCGTGACGCGAACGTTGTTGCGCCTTGAGCGCGCTTCTAAGTCCTCGTTTTTTTGTTGTATGAGCGCCAGGACTTTGTCCATGCCCCGCAGTTTTGTGGCGAGGTCCGTCTGGCTTTCCTCCGTGTCAGCCACTCACGTTTCAAGCGTCTCCACTCTACCTTCTTGTTTGTCAACACGAGATGTGATACTGTCCATGCGCGCCGCCAGTGCGTCCATTTTGCCATCTATGCCCTGCAGGCTTACTTTTAGTTCTTGAAACATGGATTTGATGTCCGCGTCATGGGAGCCACTCTGATCGCCTCCGGCGGCCTCTGAGTCACGGTGTTCCTGGTCCGACGTTTTCTGCTTGGTCTTGTCGAATGTAATTTTCAGCTGCCGCGTATCCGGCTTGCCCATGGCTACCTCCCAGCGCGCGTCGCAGGCGAGGGTAGACGGTCTTCAAGCTCCCCTCCCGATACAGGCCGCCCCTGACTTGATTCTCGCAGCAGGCAGCGGGAAGGGCAGACGTCCCAGG
This sequence comes from Triturus cristatus, assembly GCF_964204655.1. Lineage (NCBI taxonomy): Eukaryota > Metazoa > Chordata > Amphibia > Caudata > Salamandridae > Triturus > Triturus cristatus. Next base: position 55,360,034 of record NC_140587.1, read on the forward strand.
GGGCTATGTCGCGATATGGTCGTAACGCGGCAAACTGATCGGGGGCATATGCAGCGCGAGCCCTCCAGCCCCGGGCCGGTGGTTGTACAGTGAATCCTCGCACCGCACACTCCGCCGCCAGCAGCCGCGTCTTCGGTCTCAATTCGGGGGGGGGAGAGCATACACTCCACAATCCGGGGTCAGATCCAGCCGGCCTCGGGCCCCGCCAGCCGTCCGGTCGCCGCAGCAGGGGCCGCCGATCCACAGCGTGCGTTGTCCAGCACCGATCCAGGGCCAGATAGGGGCCCCCCAGCCAACCACGTTGCACTGATCGACACCCTGAGGCTCTCAATGGTAGGTAGTCGCCACGTAGCCGGCGCTGATTAAAATGGCCGCCTCACAGCCGCCCCCTCCGGGTCTGCCGAAGTCTCCGAAGTCCCGAGGTGAGTTCAGGCGATCTATGGGCACGGGGTGGCCTCCCTCCCTCTTGGTCAGGACCGGAGCCCCCCGGCCCTCGCCCCAGCAACTCCGCTTACCGCCAGCTCCGGCGTTCGTCTCTCGGCCAAGTGGCGTCCCACAGCCGGTCCACGATTCCTCCCCTCGTCACACCTCAGTATTCGATGCCGCGGACCTTCTCGCCGGCTCGCTGGCCTCGCAACACCTCGATGGCAGCCGCAGGGGAATGCGCTGAACCATCCGATGTTCTGCAGGCCGGAGCGATCAAGCGGCCGCCGCCCCACTGCACGTTCCGCACTCGGGCCACGCCGTACTCCAGTCCCCGGCGCTCGCTCGAGCTCCAGGCCGCCGCGACAATTCGATCCCTCCGGGCTCCGTACCGCAGCAGCTGCAACAATGGGACCCGATGGTCCGGCGAGCGGGGCAGATATACCCAGCACCCTTCCAGGGTCAGGATGTCCGAGCCCAGACGCCAGTAAAGCCGATAAATGACGGATTTATTTGCTCGATCGGCGGAGCTGCGGTTTTAGGCAGCCATCCCGCTCTGCAGCCAAGCCACGCCCCCCTTGTGTTTGCTTTCTGAGAGAAAACCTTGACCCTGCTTCCAGGCAGGTCGCTCCCCACGCCGCGCAGCTCCACCTGACTGCGCCCATGCTCCCAGCCCTGCTGCTGCCGGGTTCGTAGCCCGCCGTAGGTCCTGCTCGTTCTTCATTTTTTGTACCTGCACTATGGTTGTCATTGTAATTGTATTGTGCTTGCTGCTGACTTGTCCTTATCGTTTTTTCCCCCTCTACTTTCTTGTGCCCCCCTCTGCCTTCTGTTTCCCTCGCCGTTTTTCCTCATTCCCGCTTCCTGCCGCTGCGTCCCCTGCAGCCCCGCCCCCCTCGTCGTCCATTCGCTTCCCAGCTACTCCTCCCTCCCACCTCCCCTTATATGGTGGCCCGGGTCACGCGCAGCTGGCGCGCCTAAGGCAAGCCATTCTGTGCCAGTCCGCGCCAGGACCCCTGGCCCCCGCAAGCATCACGACAACTGCATCCGCTACGACTCCAGCACCCTCCACGCACTCAACACCGGCCGATCACGTACCTGCTGCCTAGCTGCCTCGAAACGCACCCATGGACCCTTCTCCTGCAGGGACTGCAGCTTCACCAGCATCCGGCCTGCCAAACCACCTACCAAAGAACCCAACTACCTCAGATGCATCCTCCTCACCACCCGCTCCGCACGCAAACACACCGTGGATCTCTGGGACCTACTGGACTCCAACACCGCATACGTCGCCTTCCTGATGGAGACGTGGCTGAACCCCTCCTCTGCACCCGACATCGCCATAGCCATCCCGGAAGGCTACAAGATCACCCGCAAGGACCGCACCAATGGAGTAGGAGGAATCGCCATCGTCCACAGGAATACTCTCAAAGTCTCAACCAACACCGACGACACCCTCAGCACCGCCGAACACCTGCACTTCCAGATTCACACCGATCCCAACACCACCCTCAGAGGAACCCTCCTCTACAGACACCCCGGACCCTGAGCATAGTTCAGCAACTCCATCACCGACCTCGTCAGCACACACGCCCTCGCCTCCAAGGACTACATCCTCCTCGGGGACCTGAACTTCGACCTCGAGAACAACAACAACACCAACTCCACCACTCTGATCGACAACCTCGGACTCAGACAACTCATCACTACACCCACCAACTGTGCCGGCCACACACCTGACCCCATCTTCTCTGCAAGCTCCCACGTCTCCTTCAACCACACCACCAAGCTCCACTGGACTGATCACCACTGCATCCACTTCACCTTTCGGAAACCTATCACGCACCACCACCCCCAACAGATGCCGCGCCGCTGCTGGAGCAAAGTCACCAAAGACCAGCTTTCCACCAGCCTCGCCTGGAGCCCACCCGCAGATCTGACCGGTCCAGACGCCGCTGCTCACAACCTCAGACAGTGTATCAATGACTGCGCCAACACCCTCGCCCCGCTCAAGAAGCCCTCCAACACCCACACCAGCAAGAAAGCCAGCTGGTTCACCGAAGGCCTCCAAGCGCGAACCTGCCAAAAACTCGTAAAAAACTGTGTCCGTGAACGAACACCGGAAAGCTACACAGCCCACAAGAACGCCACCCGCAGACACCACCACCTCATCAGATTCGCCAAAAGGACCTCCTTCAAAGACTACCTAGTCAACAACGCGCTCAACAGCAAAGAGCTCTTCAGCATCGTGAAGGAACTCTCCAACCCTAGCTCCAACACCAACGACATCCCACCTTCACAAGACCTGTGCGACTTGTTGGCCACCTTCTTCCATAGCAAGATCGCAGACATCCACGACAGCTTCAACGCCATGACCACCCCGGCAACCACTGAGACCCCCGCTCTAACGACCACCACCCGCACCAACCGCCTGCTCTCCTGGACCAACATCAACGACGACGACACCATCAAGATCATGAACACCGTCCACGCCGGATCTCTGGCAGACCCTTGCCCACACCACATCTTCAACAAAACCAGCAGCACCATCGCAACCCATCTCCGCAACACCATCAACATCTCCTTCGAGACAGCGACCTTCCCGGAGAGCTGGAAGCACGCAGAGATCAACGCCTTACTCAAGAAACCCAAGGCGGACCCCAAGAACTTCCGACTCATCTCCCTACTCCCGTTCCCGGCGAAGGTCATTGAAAAGGCCGCCAACAAACAACTGACCAGCTTCCTCGAGGAGAACAGCATCCTGGACCCGTCCCAGTCCGGGGTCCGCAGCAACCGCAGCACCGAAACTGCCCTCATTGCCGCCACCGATGACATCAGGACCCTGCCAGACAACGGAGAAACCGCGGCCCTCATTCCCTGGACCTGTCAACCACCTTCGAAACGGTCGGCCACCACACACTACGAACATGCCTCCACAAAGCCGGTATCCAGGAGAAGGCCCTGGACTGGACATCCTCCTTCCTCTCCGGCAGAAGACAGAATGTCCACCTCCCCCTTCCGCTCCGAAGCCACTGGGGTCGTCTGCGGCATACCCCAAGGCTCATCCCGCAGCCCAACGTTGTTCAACGTCTACATGGCACCGCTCACTCACGTCGCACGACCTCAACATCATCTGTTACACAGACGACACCCAGCTGATCCTCTCCCTCACCAAGGACCCCCACACCGCCAAAACCAACCTCCATGAAGGAGCGAAGGCCGTTGCTGACTGGATGAGGAACAGCCGACTGAAGCTGAACTCGGACAAGACGGAGGTCCTCATCCTCGGATCCAACCCCTCGGCCTGGGACGACTCCTGGTGGCCGACTGCACTAGGAACACCCCCAACACCCACTAACCACGCACGCAACCTAGGGGTTATCCTCTCCATGACGAAGCAGGTCAACACCGTCTCCTCCTCCTGCTCCAACACCCTCTGCATGCTTCGCAGGATCTTCAAGTGGATCCCCACTGAAATAAGAAGGACGGTCACCCAGGCCCTCGTCAGCAGTAGATTGGACTACGGGAACGCCCTCTACGCCTCAGCCAAACTCCTGAAATGGCTCCAACGCATCCAGAACGCCTCCGCACGCCTGATCCTGGACATCCCTCGCTGCAGCCACATCACACCCCACTTGAGACCTGCACTGGCTCCCTGTCAACAAGAGGATAACCTTCAAACTCCTCACCTACGCACATAAGGCACTCCAGAACACCGGACCAGTGTACCTCAACAGCCGACTCAACCTCTACACCCCCACCCACCAGCTCCCCTCCGCAGACAGCGCTCTCACCACCGTCCCCCGCATCCGAAGAGTGACCGCCGGCGGCAGATCATTCTCCCATCTTGCCGCCAAGACATGGAACACCCTCCCCATCCACCTACGGCAGACTGAAGACCTTCTGACCGTCAGAAAACTTCTCAAAACCTGGCTCTTCGAACAGTAGCAGCTTCTCCCCACCTAGCGCCTTAAGACCCTCACGGGTATGTAGTGCGCTTTACAAATGCTATGATTGATTGATTGATTCTTTGCCCTAAGTTGGCAGGGAATGCCCAGACATGGGTCCCTTGCTCACTTTGCCACTGGATTCAAGTTAACCTGACTGAAACCGGTCCCAGGATGCTTGTTTCCAAACCAGGGAAGACATGGCTTGGCAGTTCGGGCTCGATTGTTCCCATGAGAACAGGGTCAAGTCTGATTTGCATATGTCTGGGTCTGAACTGGGGTGGCGAAGTGAGTAGGGCTGAGTGAAAAATGTTGGTGCTCTGCCAATCATCTGCTAGTGTTTACGTTATCATTATCAGCTTCAACTTCATTTGCTCGACTTTTATGAGAATCGTTATTCTCATTACATATCTTTTTTGTCAAATACTGTGTAGGATCATTTTAATCAAATCTAATTAGAAGAAACCAACTTTATATGAGACCTTACTGTCTTCTTTGTGGCTATTGTAGGAGTAATTTGTTTTTCTTCCTTTTTCCATCATTATCAGTGATTTCTCTTATAGATGTTAACCCCTTGTATTTGCAGAGTTTTATATAGCGCTGGTTAGACCCGGAGGTATCAGAGCGCTTTACATGGGGATTAGCGAGTTCCAAAATTACATCAGTTACAGGAGCATAGTATAACATAGGAAAAAGACAGTGTTACACAGTAACATGAGTTAATAGAGCATAGCGTATACACACGTCCTAAGGGGAATGAAGGTAGAGGGGGAAAAGTAAGAAAGGGTTGGAAAAGAAGTTCGGGACAGGCAGACCGGCAAGGGGGAAAGAGCTTCAGGGGAGCCAAAAAGAATTAAAGTGAAAGTCAAACAAACCGGTTGGGGACCAGCAAACATAACCTCCCGGTGTCACAGTGACTGTAGAAGTAGAGAGGGGTGAAGGGGAACCAAGGGGGGCTCAACTAGGGGAGAGGCCAGTCAGGCGACATAGGCGTCGGTAAGTTGGGGAGGAAGGAGACACAGCGGAGAGATGAAGGAAAGTGTGCCCAATGTCCGGCTGGGTGGGTGATGGCTGTGGGGTAGATCCACTGCCAATCTCCTCTATAGCTACCTGGGTAGCTCCACCGGGCATCAGCCATGATTGCTAGGTCTCCGCAGTCGGTGGAAAATTCACCTATCCTCAGAAGTTGCTGAGGCAGTGCTCAAATTCCATCGCAGAAAATAGAGAATCGAAGGCCCGCAGTCCATAAAATTCCAGGTATGTATGAAGGTTCAAGGAGGGGGTGGAATCCAAGGGATTAAAGCCAAGAAAGCAGTTCCTAGCCTGGGAGCTCCTGGCCGGGCTCCTAACCTGTCGGCCATCTTGGCAATGCGGTCCACAACATGTTGAAGTGCCCTCAGCCTTCAGATATTCCATAGAGGCCTGGAGGTTGCTTTTTAATTCTGCGTGTAATTCCGTCTTGAATTCCTTCAGGGACAATAGCAGGACCTCCTTGGTCAATGCCATGCTGGAGTCAGCGTTCCCCTGCTCAGGTGCCTGTTTCTTCTCTGTGGGTGTAAGAGATTTAATAATTTGATTGTGGTCTTTATTGGTGGCTCATCACAGTTTCACTGCTTTGGTGCTTGTGGCCCCCCGAGCACCTAAAAACAAATGAGAGGTGTCGTTGGAAAGTGGAGAATCTCCTCTTTCCAATGGCACCCTTCCCTAGTGGATCCCTGTTTGAAAGGGCTTTTGCTCCCCGCTTTATATTTTGGCCCTATTCAGCCTTTATGTCCCCCCTGGGGGGCAGATGGCGCAGTTGCGCCCGATCAAGTCCACTAGGAACCAGGGCTTTATTTTTACATAGATTTCAGGAATGGGGGTTGCCCAGAAAGGGTATGTCAATGAACCCACCGCCACCAAACAATAGCCACATTCTTTCTGCCCCACCCACCCCCGGGGGAAGATAGCCCACTATGAACCAGGGATTTTTTAAATGTAAATTTAGGGGTGGGGCTGCCTTGAATGGGCATTGTAATACCCCCACCCACAAATAGGCACAGTTCTTCTGCCCCCTCCCAGGGGGCAGATGGGGGCGAAAGCCCATGATACGCCCCCAGGAGCAGAAAAAAGCCCACTAGGAACCAGGGATTACATTTTTATGTAAATTTATATGTAAGGGGAAGCACAGAATGGGTATGCCAATGCCCCACTCCTCCAATAAAAATATCCAAATTTTTTATGCCCCCCACCCCCCCACCCCAGGAGGCAGATAGGGGCAATTTTCCTGATCTGAATCCCACTAGGAACTACGGATTTTTGTAATGTCAATTTAGGGGTTGGGGCAGTCCTAAATGGGCATTGTATTCCCCCCTGCACCCACAAATAAGCAGTCTTTTCACCCCCTGGGGGCAGACGCAACAATATATGCCCCAGGAGGCAGAAAGCTCACTAGGAACGAGGAATTAAATTTGTATGTAAATTTAGGGGTGGGGCTGCCAAGAATGGGCATGCCAATGCCCACACCCTCGTACAAAAATAGCCACAGTGTTTCTGCCTCCTGGGGGGGGGACATGGGGCAATAGCTCTATTTCCTTTTTGAGAATACAGAGCCCCTCTCTTACCTTGTTTTAAGTAACTGTAAGGACAGCCAGATGACCATAACTAAGTGACAATATAAGTCACCTTATGTAGGTAATGTGCACTTACAATGTAAGAGTAAGTTAACAAAGATTTTAACTTGTTGATTTGATGTATTATCCCATAAGTCCAAGGTGAAGAAGTATCACAATTGGGGACTAGATTTTCAAGAGTTTGCATATAAATCCCTTGATAAGAGGTGTTTTCTGAACGAATAAGAAATGTATAACAATTAAAGAGGGACAATATAGACTAGGGACCGAAAAAACAATATCTAACGTCACTGAGGATTAACTCGGGGATCATGAATTTACACATGTCTGGTTAGGATACTGGTGTTGAGGATACTGATATCAAAAGCCATGCAATGAGAAGGGAACATAGATTATTTAAAGAACAAAGAGTGCTCGTCCTAGCGAGGGCCAACATGAATTTTATATTTGCACTTCAAACGGGTGTGGAATGTCCCCATAAAAAATAATAAAGAGGGACTGCATGATGACGGCACTAAATAATCTGTTTGAGGACCAATGCAAGTCCCAGCGCATGATCAAAATGTACCCTTTCGCTGCTAGTCCTTCCCTTGTGCCACACACTTTTTGGGCTGTTTGGGGTAGTTTGCACTTAGATCCTCATAACCTTCTGTCCACATAAGGTATCCATGCCAAGTTTCCATTCTTTTCTTTCAACATCCTGAGAATTCTCAAGGTATCCAGGGTTTGTGGATTTCTATGGAGGGGACCAAGAAATTAGCCAAAATGCAGCTAAATTGAAATTTTTTTGGGGGGTGGGGGGGAAATGTGGCCGAAGAAACCATCTCTTTTTTTCCCTGAAAATTGTATCAATGAAGGGTTTGTGGCGCTAAATTCAACATCTTTCCAGCTTTCAGGAACAGGCAGACGTTTGTTAGATAAACAACATTTTCTACACAGTTTTGTCATTTTATTGGGAAATAGCCTATTTTTTCAATTTTTTATGCTTTCAACCTCCTTCCAGTTAGTGGTAGGATTGGGTATGAAACCAAAATGGATCACAGAAAACTATATGTTTCTGAAAAGTGGACTAAATTCTGAATTCAGCTAGGGATCGTTTTTGTAGATCCCTCAAGGGTTTCCTATTGAAAGTAATAGTTGAAATAAAACAATATTGAAACTGAGTTGAAAAAAACAGCCATTTGTGCCTACATTTTTGCCTGTATCTTCTTACAACTATGGTAGATCTTCAAAAGCAATATACCATTATGTCCAGAGGCCCCTTCTGACTGTGGAGATATATAGGGTTTGTAGGTTCACCAATAACCCAAGGTACCCAGAGTCAATAACTAAGTTGCACCTTACAATGATTTTTCATTGTCCACCAGGTATACAGCAATTCATTTGGTTAAACATTTAAAAAAAAAAACGGTATCAAGGAAACCTATGTGTTTCTGAAATGGAAACAAGATATGGAGTTGAGAATTTGCAAGATTCTTTTCAAAATGGATACTTTTTTACATGCTGTTTTACATTTGGAAGGCAGAAATGCATAAAAATACAAATGGTAATAACTCCGTTTCTGCTATTCTGTATTTCCCTAAGTCTCCAGATAAAAACTGTACCTCACTTGTGTGGGTATACCTAGTGCCTTTGGTGAGAAATGGCCCATACCTTAATGTGGACACCACATTTTTCCACAGAAAACAGACCCTCTTTTTTTTTGCAATGTGCCTAGCTGTGGAATTTGGGCCCTAGCTCAGCCGGCACTTACATAAACCTAGAAAACCTGCATATTTTTGAAAGTCTGACACCCAGGGAAGTCCAGGATGGGGTTACTTGTGTGGCTTTCACCTGCTTCTGTTACTCAGAATTCCTTACAAATCTCAAAACCTGTCTTTCAAACACATTTTCCTCACATTTCTGTGATGGAAAACTCTAGAATCTGAGGGAGCCCCAAACCTCCCTCTTCCCAGCATTTTCCTAAATGTCCTGATAAGAATGGTACCTTACTAGACACCCAGGGGAATATGGGATGGGGTGACTTGTGTGGCTCTCACCTGGTTCTGTTACCCAGAATCCCTTGCAAACCTTAAACTTTGTCAAAAAAACACATTTTCCTCACGTTTCTGTGATAGAAAGTTCTGGATTATGTGGGGAGCCACAAACTTCCACTCGCCCAGCATTCCCTCCGATCTCACAATGAAAATGGTACCTCGACATTGTGGGTAGGCCTAGTACCTTCTACAGGAAATGGCACAAAACTTATTGTGGAGACATCTAAATTATCTATTACAAAACTATCTTTTTTTTGCAGAGGAGTCACCTGGGTTTTTGGCCCCGAGCTCAGCTGCAATCTAGGGAAACCTACCAATGGCAGGCATTTCTGAAAAATAGACACCCAGGGTAGTCCCGACAGGTATGGCTTGTGGGAATCTCACAATGTTTTCTTACCCAGAATCCCCTGCAAACCAAATTTATCTAAAATAAATCACAGTTGTGTACTGGTGCCTAATGAGCTGCCTGCCTCCCCTCAATAGCTCCCTAACAGCTCAGAATTGTTTAACAAAAGGAACAAAGTGACTTACAAAGAAGCACGCAGTGAGGAAAGTAAATAAGATGTCCATTGCCCACACCCACGAAGAACCTTGAAAGCCCAGGGAAGTGCTGAATTGAAAAAAAAATCACTCCCGAAGGAGCGCAGCAAAACCAATTAGCAAGCCTAGTGCGCTGGTCGCACAGGCAACCGTTCATGGATAAGGAGATACCATTTCTAATAGTCCTGAAGAAGGAGGTCATAAACTACGAATAGCCTCCGAAACGCGTTGACGCAATTCCGTTGTGTTAAATTTGGAAGGGGCATACAATACCTTTGTTAAATGAGGAAGTCAACCCTTTTTCAATTGTTGCCCACAAGGTTTCCGAATTAACTGGTTTATGACAAATTGACTGTCTTTTTTTTAAAATCTCCTTGATTTGTGTTTTCGTCTTATTCAGTATTTTTCATTTAACTTGCTTTTAAATGTGTTTGTTTTATTAAAAATTTAATGCATTTTTTATGATCATATTGTGGTGAAAGAAACTTTGTGAATCAAATAAACCATTCAATTGATTTTATATAAACTGACGTTGCCTTGCATTTAAGTGTTCCATTATAATGAGTGATTTTGTGAATACCTGACCTTGGTAGTTGTAATTAATAGAATGTGTGAATGAATTAGCAAATATTGGATTCGAAAAGGAAAACATTTTTTTACTTCATAGTTTGTCCTTACAGTTAACCTATGTTTATATAATTTTATTATTTGCCTTTTTGTCAAATCAGATCTACATGTATTCTTACCGGTTGTTATACTATCCTTGTAGCAACCATGATCGGTGCTACATCATAATGGGGAAGCAAACTTTTCTTTATCTTACTTACTATTTATTGCCCGTCCGTTTGGTCTCTATGATTTTTTTTTTTGATTGGTTGGATTCTTTCATTTCTTTACTGTTTGGCATGTACTTATACATATAATTTTTCTTCTGAATTGTAGCATTTTGTTGTCTCTTTCACATTTCTAAATTCCAATCACCATCACAAGATGAGTTAGGATGGTGCACAACGTGGTGTACCCTATGTTTTGCATCATCCACACACACTGTTTTTGGCTTTTTAAAAGTACAATATATAGTGGAGTGTATGATCAACCATTGACATTTTCTGAACATGAATTTATATCCAGACGTTTTCTTGTACCCACAACTTTGAGGAACTTTTTCCGGACGAAACACGAGTTGGCTGTGCTGTTTTCATCTTTAAAAAACTACCTCTTCAGGTTAATTATATTATGTGTATAAACATCAAAATCGAATATTTGTGATTAATGTTTTTTGTTGTAGTTTCAAGCATTAAGAACAACATATTAATGTGAGAAACCAATGCATTTCACAAATACTGAAAATAAATAAGTGTCTCTTTTCCTTACAAAATAGCAAATTACTGTATTTTTCATGTGCTCCAGACTTTAATAATCTGAAGAAGAAGTCATTGCTTTTGCACTTGATTTACTCACACCTCGTTGCAGCAGGGGAGTAGTCTATGGTAGCACTGAGTGACATTCGTCTTTTTTGCTCTAACCACATCTCTAAGGAGACACATGTGCGGTGATATGCCTTCCACTGCTGCATCTCTGTAATGGTAGGAGCTTTTTTCTTGTCAGTTATTTCAGTACCACAAACCCGACCAGACCCTGGGTACTGGAATGGTCTGATTGGATTTCAGTAACATGGGAGAAATTGTTGCAGCCACCATTACAGCACTCGGGGACTTAGCTCCAAGTCCTTATAAAACAAAAAGGACATGTACGGGACAGGGTGATAACACCCTGACCCCTCAAGTCCATGTGGTTAATATTCCAAAGGAACACTCCCTAAGGTCAAAATTTGGAAAAAAACCTTTTAGGGGGTTATTCGATTCCAGTGGCTGGAACCGCAGTGCCCAGGGTGCCGCTACAGATTCTGAACTGGTACCGAAGACATTTTTAAAAAGAAGGTAGAATGGCATGGTCATAGACTAAACCTTCAGCCAACTGTCATTGTGTTAGGTTATTGGTTTTTATATAGCGCGACAATTACCCGGAGGCGTCCTGGCGCTGTCTAGCAGATCCTAAGAAGGCTGAGTCAAAGGCAGATGGAAGAGGAGATCAGAATTATTCATTACGGAACAGCCAAGTCTTAAGTTCCCTTCTAAAAGACAGCAAATCCGTTGCCGACCTAAGGTACAAAGGAAGTTCGTTCCATGCCTTGGCGGCCCCGCAGACAGGCTGTAGACAATTCAAGAGGGGGGGGGGGGGGGGGGGGGGGGGGAGTCATCCATAGGGGTTTGGGGCAGGACCAATGCTCTGCTGTGAACAGCCGAGGGCCATCAGCAGGGGGTTCGGTGCAGGTCCGTGTGCAGCAGGGGTTGGCACTATGCCAAACCCCCCCTGGGTGGCTCCCACACTGTGCACCGTCAGAGGCACTGCATAATAGATGTACATTGTGCCCATACTTTTCTAAATTTTGGTAAAGTGCAAGCCCTACAAACATCAACATATTGCATTACTCCTGTCAATTATGTTTCCTCATCATAGCATTGATGCAAGGACTCCCAACTGAGGACTCACTCATTCTGCAGGCAGTTCACAATCTCTGACGACGGCTGCCTGTGCAGTGTTATGTCAAGCCAGGTGTAGTCCTACATAACAGCAAAGTGGTCACAAGCCATGTGTAACACTCTCAGCAGTAACAGAGGCATATTAACAAGGGAAACATTGCGGCTTTTTTGGCACAAAACGTCGAAAAAGCGGCAATTGTTTTATCACCCTATTCACAAGGACACGCTAACAAGCATTAGCGCATGTTTCCTTGCGAGATCAAGATCGCTAATGACATGCAAAGTAAGCGTTCCTGAGCACAACATGGGAATCCTCACTAACATGGCTTTGCGATATTTACAAGCCATGCAGCAGACCCGCAAAGCGATAAAAATAACCGCACTAACCGCGGTTATCACAGGAATGTAACGCCTGCTTTTAAATTTACTTAGGCATACTGATAATGGGTGGTGGATTGCCAGGTTAGGGCCACACTACCCTATAAGCAAGCTTCTCCTTAGCGCTGGGAAATCACTGGTTTTCACACGCTATTCCTGATAATTGGCCTCTATCGCTGGAATTACATCGCCTGTTAGCAAAACGTTGATAATCCGCCACTAACACGGCAAAGTAACCCATCGACTAAATAAATCACGCTAAGCGCGATTTGCGATAATTATCGCTTCTCTTGATAATATGCCCCACAGCTTTTAAAGAAGGTGCACAATGCATCTGAGGGCCTTACAATTAGGCCTGGGCCAAAATTCCGTTCCGTTCGCGGAAATTGCGATATTTTGGCATTTTCGCGTTCCGCGGAAAGCGCGAAAATGTCAAAATTTCCGCATTCCGCAGCTTAGCGATAATTTGTTTCTTGCTCGCGCTGTAAAAAAATACATTCTCGCGATCGCCTTACCTGAAACCCCGCGTTCGCCGACAAGTTTTCTTGACCCGGTCGCGTTCTCCACGAGATGTTGGATTTTGGTAGCCATTTTGCGCTGTCTCGCGACAGTTCGCGGCCGCATTAACGTCATTTGTCACGCAATCACGTCTTTCTTCTCGCGATCATGCACCGCACGAGTATGAGAAGATTGAGATCTCGAACATGTCATTCTACATCGCGAGCTAGAGGATGAGGACGCGGGCACGTGTAATCGAACGAGAACAGGAGAAAGAGACCCCGAACACGTCATATCCAACGTGACAGGGACAAAGAAGAGAACGCGATCATGTCGTTTTCGACACGCCGGCGGAAGTAATGTGAAGCTCGAGAACTCAACAACGTAAAATTTACAATTTGGAGAGGAATATCGGCTCTAGCAGCATGAAACCATCTGCAAATGCTGATTTTGGATGAAAAGAACTCCTTACATTGACATTTGGCTTTCCTTTTTTGTGCAAGGAGTCATTTTTTTTTAAAAGGTGGAGAGAGGGAGGAAGTGACACAGAATCTCCAACTTCCTGTTCCTGTCCAGCAGGCTCCTCCCAGTGCTTTTTAACAAATACGAAGAGGGTGGAGGCTATATTACCGCACCTGACAAGTGAATAGTGTCGTTACAATGTGTTTCAATAGTGCAACGAACCGAGGAACAGTCCCCTCGGAGCTCCTCAATCAGGAAGAAATCCTGTTAAGAACATAAATACAAAAGGGTTCAGCACTATTTTGAAAATAGTCCGTTGTGTTCAAAAGAATATCCAAGACGTCAGATTAATTTTCAAACAATTTCTTTTCTTTATTGGATCTTTTCACAGGCATAAATTGTCACCGCCTTGATAGCAAAGAAAGGCCATAGCCGACGCGTTTCGTCTCCTACAAGGAGACTTCTTCAGGGCAAAGAAATGTCCTATAGCATGTAATTTCTTCAGTTAAGAATCAAATGTCTTGGTATAAATTGAAGCAAATGTACACCTTCAATCAATGGTGATTGATACCCGAATATCGTAATGTCTCTAGTCTTATCTTGATCACAGTCGTAAATAAGTAAAACCTCGAGCGATAATTTTTTAAGTCTCCCGCTCCACGGTATTCAGTACCCGAATACCGTGATGTCTCTAGTTTTATCTTGATCACAGTCGTAAAAAAGTAAAACCTCGAGCGATATTTTGTTTAAATCTCCCGCTCCACGATGTTCAGTATCTAAACGGCATGGTAGCCCGTAACCTCGTCTCTGCGGTGTTGAGTGATTAGTCACTCGAGACGCTCGAGGTTTTACTTATTTACGACTGCGATCAAGATAAGACTAGAGACATTACAATATTCGGGTATCAATCACCATTGATTGAAGGTCTACATTTGCTTCAATATATACCAAGACATTTGATTCTTAACTGAAGAAATTACATGCTATAGGACATTTCTTTGCCCTGAAGAAGTCTCCTTGTAGGAGACGAAACGCATCGGCTATGGCCTTTCTTTGCTATCAAGGCGGTGACAATTTATGCCTGTGAAAAGATCCAATAAAGAAAAGAAATCGTTTTAAAATTAATCTGACGTCTTGGATATTCTTTTGAACACAACAGACTCTTTTCAAAATAGTGCTGAACCCTTTTGTATTTATCCTCCCAGTGCTTTGTCCATCTCCTGCTCATTCTGCCTTTGGATTTGGAGCTGGAAAGATCACTCTTTTTGTCTGCTGCATCATTGCAATTGGATTTCAGGATTTTTGGAATAGGATATTTTACAAGTGGTTGTGTTTCTTTGATTGTGGGCATTGCAGTTGTTGTAACTACAATTTTTTTGATAATTAATTATCATCATTCCTTTTTTTTTTATTTTGTGGGTAGTAGTAGTAGGCCCGAGCTAGCCATGGGCATGGCCTCATGGGGGTGTGTGTGCATGATGAAGCAACTGTTCCTTTTGTTGTTTTTTGAATGTATTTCATTTTCAAGCACATTTAGGGCATGGATGGCATTGGATTGAGTTGGGGAAGTGTGTTTTTTGGGGGTGGCCTTTGTGATGTTGTTGGGCCTGGCCATGTGGCTGGTGGCCATTTTGAGGCCTAGGCCTGCAAGCTTGCCTGGCCTTGTCTGCCAACAGGCCTGCTTTTTCATCCACTAGGATCAGAGCAGGTAGCCACAGCTTTATTAATCAAGTGTTTTCTGTGTGATCTGCTGAATTTAGACATCATTTAGGGCATGGATGGCATTGGATTGAGTTGGGGGAAGTGTGTTTTTTGGGAGTTGCCTTTGTGATGTTGTTGGGCCTGGCCATGTGGCTGGTGGCCATTTTGAGGCCTAGGCCTGCAAGCTTGCCCCTGGCCTTGTCTGCCAACAGGCCTGCTTTTTCATCCACTAGGATCAGAGCAGGTAGCCACAGCTTTATTAATCAAGTGTTTTCTGTGTGATCTGCTGAATGTAGACATCATTTAGGGCATTGGATTGAGTTGGGGAAGTGTGTTTTTTGGGGGTTGCCTTTGTGATGTTGTTGGGCCTGGCCATGTGGCTGGTGGCCATTTTGAGGCCTAGGCCTGCAAGCTTGCCTGGCCTTGTCTGCCAACAGGCCTGCTTTTTCATCCACTAGGATCAGAACAGGTAGCCACAGCTTTATTAAATCAAGTGTTTTCTGTGTGATCTGCTGAATTTAGACATCATTTAGAGCATGGATGGCATTGGATGGAGTTGGGGAAGTGTGTTTTTTGGGGGTGGCCTGAGGTTCTGTAGCGATCCGAACCCGTGTATTCGGTATCGTAGTACTGACACGATTTTGGTACCAATGAACCGTAAATGATCCATTATATGCATGACAGTGTTTTCGCTGCGCAACTAGCATGAATTCACTGAAAAATAGGGCATTCTATTGTTAAGTCAAGGCATCCATTTTAGATACGGCATCCATTTTGTTTCTTGCCCTCACATAGTCAATAGACGAGCGATGACCCCGGCAGAATCACCTTGTTAAGGACACGTAAGCTCGAGCCCCAAGAAAGGCTGACGCTGCATGACTAGGCAGAATCAAGCTGCCTCCCTTGCCTGAGGCCAGTCCTGCTATACTGGTTCTCGTGTCCATTGTCCTGACTGAGAGGCCAAAGACGGTAGCCATGCCCGTTTATGATCCATAAACACCTCTTATCCTACTTTTCAATCCTTTGCACCTGGCTCTGCTCCTCTCCTTCTGGGCTTTTACAATGGGGAGGTTACGATTTTTATGATGGGGAGGATCGGGCAAAGAATGGAAAACTGACAAGGAGACCTGATCGAATACCGAAAACCTACGACTAATTATTGTTTGATGTCTATTTATTGTTTGTTTGGGATACCGGGTTGGGCATGAGAAATATTCGTGTAATGTTGCCTAAAGACATATTTCGTGTATTTAAGGAACAACCCACTTAATGAAATTTTAACAGTCTCGTAGATTCTGCCCCTGTGTGGTTCCTATGACTTCTGTGTCCCTGCAGTAAATAAATCTTGGTCTCTGACGCCACCATCGAGAAACCCGCGTCTCTGTTTGTTTGTGCACAGAGACAGGAGGGAACTCAGGGGTCTTCGGGTGTCGTTTCCCTGACACCTCTGGACTCTTAAAAGTCCAGAACCTCAGGCCTTTGTGATGTTGTTGGGCCTGGTCATGTGGCTGGTGGCCATTTTGAGGCCTAGGCCTGCAAGCTTGCCTGGCCTGGTCTGTCAACAGGCCTGCTTTTTCATCCACTAGGATCAGAGCAGGTAGCCACAGCTTTATTAATCAAGTGTTTTCTGTGTGATCTGCTGAATTTAGACATCATTTAGGGCATGGATGGCATTGGATTGAGTTGGGGGAAGTGTGTTCTTTGGGGGTGGCCTTTGTGATGTTGTTGGGCCTGGTCATGTGGCTGGTGGCCATTTTGAGGCCTAGGCCTGCAAGCTTGCCTGGCCTTGTCTGCCAACAGGCCTGCTTTTTCATCCACTAGGATCCGAGCAGGTAGCCACAGCTTTATTAATCAAGTGTTTTCTGTGTGATCTGCTGAATTTAGACATCATTTAGGGCATGGATGGCATTGCATTGAGTTGGGGGAAGTGTGTTTTTTGGGGTGGCCTTTCTGATGTTGGTTGTCTTAAAGACATGCTTTTGTTGTATGTGTCTGGTGTGTTGGTGTGCAATGCATGCACCCTGCAGAGCTTTTTGGGGCCTGTGAATGTTCGTATTTACATTTTGTTGCATTAAAAAGGCAGAGCAGTGTGCTTTAGCAGGCATCCTTTACCTGGCTTTTATAGGCCTTTTGTCAGCTCCTGGTGGTTCCCAGGCCCCCGGCTTGTTTGTGATGTGTGTGTCCATGTGGGTGGTGGCCTTTTTTGGTGTTTGGACTGTGAGTTATTAGTGTCCTGCTTTTGCCATAGGCCTGCATGGTTTTCCTATTGGCTCTTTGGCTTACTGCTTCCATCCATCCACCCCCTTTGCCAGCAGCAGCTCCATGGATGCTGAGATGCTCAAATAATGCAATGGTCCACCCCACTTCCATTAAATTTTTATTTTGTTTTTTATTATTAACTTTCCTATCCTTCCTGAGAGTGTAGTGTGTGGCTGTACACAGTACTAGTAGTATAACATAGCTCTAGTTTAAAAAAAAAAAGTCATAAATGGCTAGACTATCTTTTGTTTGCACTAGTACAGTACCAAGTAACTGAACCACAACAACAAATGCAACATTTCACTGATGTTCTTCTCCTGTCTTATTTGCTTTTAGGTTCACAAAAGACAGAGTAGGAGGTGTCATCAGCATCACCCGGCTACCCGTTGTACTGCCAGCCAGACAGAAGTCCTGCTACGCATCACGTCCACGTGAGACCAGAACTTGTTGTGCATCTGCATCCTGCCTGACATCTGAAGAAGATGGCCCCAAAGAAAGGTACCAGGTCCAGTACCAAGAAAGTTGCCGGTGAGAAGCAGGAACAGAAAAAGCAAGTGCCATTAACCACGACTGGTGGTGTGCCGGCCAATGTTTTTTTTGGCACCAAAGCGTTGTCCGGGAACCAAGCTGGGAGCAGCACAGCGGTCCAACCCCACCAACCTAGGCCCAAGGGCTTTAGTGTCGCAGAGGTAGCCAGTCTACTAACGAGCAGCGATGTTGAAGAAATGTCATTACCGCAAAGTAGTACACAATCAAGTTCAACGCAGGCGCAAACTCAGCAGATCAGTGTGCAGCCGCCGCAACAAGAACAGCAGCAGCCGCCGCAGCAGCAAGAACAGCAGCAGCCGCCGCAGCAAGAACAACCCACCATAGTAGTTGTTGCTCCTGACGTAGGGGCATTTCAGGAAATTGAGCTTCCTGCAGACAAAGTGGAGCAAAGTCAAACCACTGTTTCAGACGATCTATTGTCTTCCAGACAACCAGCAAGGAAAAGGAGGCTTAGTCCATCATCTTCTTCTTCAAGCCCCGCTTCTGATGATCGTGATGACACTTGGGTCCCACCAGCTCGGTCTGAGAGTGATATACGCCACAAGACAATGCTTCTGAAAAGGAAGGTCCCAGAAAACCTTAGAGTTATGGAGGTAGATGTAGAAGAGGGGGGTGATGATGTTGATGAAGACGAGCCAGTCATAACGCACATTACTCCCGCCCCAAAGGGATTGGAGACCAACATTCTCACCCTATCCAGAAAGGCTGCTACTGAGCGGGATGTAGCACGGATCTCACCAACACAGGTTACACCACCACTACCTCCAGCTGCCATATTTTCCAAGGCCCGGCAGGGACCTACATCCAGCTCAACCATCTCAGTAGGAAGTGGTAGTAAAAGTCACAGTGTAGGTGGACAGGGTCACATTTTCAAGCACCCCCTCAAGTTCATCTGGTGTTGAAAGTGGCACATCCAGCAGTGCCAGAAAGTTCTCCTCCCCAGTTTGGGACTTCTTTTCTGTTAGCGCCAAGGAGGAGAACGTTGCTATATGCTCAATTTGTCGGCAAGGTGTTCGGCGTGGTAAGCTTGGTACAAACTATGGTACCGGAGGACAAGCAAGTCATCTCAGAATACACCACACTATCGTGTGGGAGGATCACCTACTTAAGTTAAAAGAAAGTAGGAAAACTAAACCCATTGAAGTTGGTCAGGATTCAGAATCAGGGAGCGATATTATTGTGGTGGCAGGTGAAGACCAGGGAGGCATTTCTAGCCCTGTCTCCAGTAGTGCAGTCACTGCAGTGGTAACGCCCACATCCTCCTCAGTAACATCAGAGTGGCACTGCAGTAAGAGCCATACTCATTGTCTGGGTGAGACACCAAGGCGACCAGCGAGTACCTCAATGAGACAATCTGTGTCGTTGAGCCTTAGTGGGTTAATGAAAACCGCACCACTAAGGAAAGTAAGCCAGCCTACCATTGAGAGCATGTTTAGGTTGGAGGGGCAGTTCCAACGCAACCACCCAACGGCACGATTGTACAATGCGAAGCTGGCTAAAATGTTAGCGCTGGACCTTCTTCCTTTTTCATTTGTGGAAGGGGTGGGTTTCCTTGAATTTGTGTCTGCCATCTGCCCGAAATGGAAATTTCCCAGCCGGTCCTATTTCGCAAGAATTGCTGTTCCGGCACTACATCATGATGTGCTGGAATTGGTTGGTCACAGTTTGCAGCAGAGTGCTGTGCACAATATCCACCTGACAACAGACATATGAGGCAGTTGCCAAGCCACAGATTACATGTGCATCACTGCACACTGGATCTCTTTTGTGGGGGTTAGAGATCAACTATCTGCACGAGGGGTTGTTGACACAGCTGCGATTTTTGAAGGTACTCGGAAACATGCAACTGTAGCCATGTTCGCCATGGAGAAATCTCATACGGCTGAAAACATTTTAGAAGAGTTTCGCACCAAGGTTTTGGAATGGCTGCGGCCCAGAGGGCTTGGTATTGGTTTTGTTGCCACAGACACTGGCAGTAATGTACTTAAGGCCATGGAACTTGGTTCCTATTTCAGGGTTCCGTGTTTGGCACACTGCATAAACATTATAGTGCAAGACTTTCTGAAAAAAGAACCCATAGTCAGCAATTTACTGGCCATCTGCCGAAGAGTATGCACTCATTTCAGACATTCTTTTAAAGCTCGGAAGCAGCTGAGGATCATCCAACGTGAATTTAGGATGCCAGTCAAGGCACTCATCCAGGAGGTGGCAACACGTTGGAACTCAACGTATTACATGCTTGATCGTCTGTACGAACAGCACAGGTCACTCCATGAATAGGTCTGGTACAGAAGCAGTCATGCTAGTGTTAAAGGCATGACCCTTCAGAGGGAGCAATGGACCCTAATTAAATGCCTGACTGAGATGCTGTCTCCTTTTGAGGTCTTCACACGTGAAGTCAGCAAGGAGGACTGTACAATGGGCCAAGCTATCCCATTGTTGCAAATGCTAGAGCATGAGCTGAATAATGTGTCTGAATCCTACAAAGGTGTAGAGGACAGAAGGTAAGCCCATGACTTGGTGGAGAGCTTATCCAGGCGCTTATCAGAAAATGTAAGGATACAAAATAAAATTGTCACAAGAACATTACATTTGTGCCACAATTCTGGATCCACGTGCAAAATTAGGACTATTCCTTGCTTTTTCCGACAATGATGTTGCCCGCTACAAAAGTTGTATAGCTGAAGCAGCCATTAAGTTTGAAAACGAAGGGCTGCTAATTAGAAAGCCCGCCACATCAACCCACAACAAGTACTGATACTGAAGCAGGCCATGCAGAATCAAGTGCAACTTCGTCGGCTGAGGGCAGTGCGGTTGGCTCACAATCACAACACTCACCATCGCTATCGACTACAGAAACAAAAACTGGATCGTTAGGCCGAGTACAATCATTATCATTACAGGATTGGTATGTAAAGATGGGCTATTGCAAGCACAGTGCTGATGCACAGAAAAAACAGCACAAAAGCTTACCAGCAGCAACCCTGAACATTGAGCGGATGGTCCAGGCCTATCTGGACGACCCAACAGAGGTGTACGTTGATCAAAACCCATTGCAGTATTGGTATAGGAAAAGGTCTGAATGGCCACAGCTCAGCAGGCTGGCAATAAGCTATCTGGCTTGCCCTGTCGCAAGTGTCTCTTCCGAACGTGTTTTCAGTGCTGCTGGTTCCATTGTAACATTGAGAAGGACCAGTCTATCTCTAAAAAACGTGGAGAGGTTAACAATGATCAAAATGAATCAGCACTTCATACCACCGAATTACACAATGCATGAATCAACAGAGGAAGAGGAGGACAGCAGCTCAGGTGACGGAAGTATTGTGTCAGATGATTACCTACTACTGGAAGAACCCCCAGAGTTGGAGGACGAGCTATACTTCCCTGACAATTAGGCTCGCACTTACTGTCTTCCTCCCTTTTTTCCCCCCTTTGTTTATGTGTCTGTCGTTCCGGTTATAAACTTGTGAATCGCCACAAATCCATTATCACCGTCTTCTACACTTCTAATTTAATATACAAGTTTCAGGTGTCTGCCATTTGACAGTACAGTCCTCCGAATCCAGCTCCTCCGCTAGATCATACTGAATCTCCTGCTCAATTCCATTTCCCTCATGAATGATAATTGGATGATGGTAACAACAAATTCAAACTTTCCTCGTCCTTCCAAAACAAGTGGACCGTGAATCAGATGACCACTATAGCTATCCTCCTTTCAGAGCCGAGAGAGACTGGCCATTAACTGAAAATAAGATGAAACAGGTAATGATTGATGCCATGCATTGGACGCAGAGTTGCAGACTGAATGATTTAGATTTTGTGTTTGTTGCGCATGAATTTATGTAATTGTGCACTGCCACTAATCAACTTTCTACAGAACACACTAATTTTCCCCTTCTTGCAAATACGAAATGTGTACTTCTCCTGCATCTTGGTGATACATTGCTTTTAATTCAATACAGGAAGGGGACTCACTCAATCTGCGCAATGCAAATGACTGACACAACAGCACCGTCCATCATGATGATGGCGAAAGAGATGGCCCGTTAACTTAAGATGAGAAGGAACAGGTAATGAATGATGACAATTAATGGCATGCATTGGACACCTGACTGAGCTATTGGTCTTTGTGTTTGCGTTGTTTGTTTGTTGTGCACAAAGTGATGTCAAAGTGTACTAGTAGTAATCTATCTTTCTGTACACAATAAAGAATGACTCAAGTCAGTAATATTTATATTTCTACTCTTGTTGTGTCATAAAAATTATACTTATACTGCAGGCCGATCTTCAGTCAGTCAGTAAAAGTATCAGAGATGATGAAGTCAGGAGGATGTTGTAGGAGAGTAGGGTCTGCAATCCTATGATCACCCAGATTTTTTGCTTTTGCTTCATTGGTTTACGACTTTCTCCGGCTGTGGGCCTGCCAATCAGACCCACAGCCTAGCTGTTCTCTCTCGAAATTAACACACATGTACGTTAGGTGCATCCACTAATTGGAACTGGGCCGCCTTGTCAGTCCCTGTCTCAGCATACCACAGGTATCCAGGGCATCGGTGTACCCAGGGCCTACCAGGGGCTGCAGCATGTATTATGCCACCCCTGGAATGGCCGCCCAAATCTGACACAACTGGCTGCACGACAGCTGGGGCCACGTGGTGTAATCACCCGTTGCTGTAGGTGTAGTATTCCTACACCTAAACCCTAAAATGGACACATGGATTCCTATCAGTCACTCCTATAGCAGGCCTTATCAATCCTGAAGGCAGAGTGCAGGGAATCATGTGGGACGGTGCTCTGGCGCGAGCTGAGCCCGTCGACGGCTTGCGGAACCAAGTCCTAATAGCCGTTCCATGGTGACGCGGGCCAACTACTTTTAATGCATTATAATCCTTGCGGTTATTTGCTAACTTTGGCCTCACATCACCTACACATGTCGAGTAAGGTGTCATACGAATGGGAATACGATCCCCTCGCCAGTCCTGGTGACGGGGTTGGCATTCCCCCCCTTTTAGAGGGACACGACATGGAAGTAACCTTGAACCCCGGTTAAAGTTGACTCAAGCCTCAGCATCACAAAATGGATGCTGCCAGACACAAGTCTGACCTCCCGCTGCTGGGGGACCTTCCAGCAAGGGGAGCTTGGACAAAGGGTTTCCTGTCGAGGGCGGTGTTAGCACCGTCCCAGACAGGGTTTGTGTATCCCAGGTAGGCAGGGCTGAAAGGAAGGTGATTGCCAGTGGCACCCCGGTGCTCACTGTGCATAGCCCGGCTCAAACCAGTTTCGGGGGCACACCAGCCCCTGAGCTGGCGCGAAGCCGGACAAAGGATAGGGGTGTAACCACCCCCCTCCTGGCTCCACCCATAGGTAGAACCTAGTCACGGGCCAGCCCCTTTTCTTAGAATAAAGGTAGGAGCGCGTCCCCTTCCCAAATTGGATAATCAGATAATCGGATAACTCCGAATCACGAACCACTTTCCACGAAAGGAACTCTTGACTATTTCTGAAGACTCTCCCTTGTGGCTAAGGAGTAGCCACCCTGCACCAGCAGGCACCACCTAAGCGCTTGCGGTTTGCTGTAAGTCTCTCCTACGGATCAAGACTGCCCAGCTCGACGAGACCCGAGTTCCCTGACATCTCTGACCTTTTACCTACCTCATCAGCTCAGCTGAGAGTCGTAGGTGTGACGAGACCTGCGGGACCGGCTATCTTCAGAACCTGCACGACGCTTATCTAGCACGCCCACCGAGGGACCCTCGAGTGAGTGCACCTAGGGTTTGAGAAGCCCTAAACCCTGAGCAGCTCCAGCTTCGAAGTCTGTCTCCCCAGCATCCACGAGATCTGCGTGGGGGCCCTTCCGCTCCTTGCTGTTCACCGCGTTGTCCGACCACTTGCCGACCGGCTTGTGGCCCTCTTCACGACGCACCACGTTTGTTTCATCACTAGTCTGGTTGCTCCAGACTGGCTCTTGCTCCCCTGCAACAGAGGAGTACCCCGGACCCTCCTGGTCCACTCCCGACGCCATCTTGACTCCCCCGCTTGGGTTGCCACTGCCAAGATCCGCTGCCCCTTCCTGGGCCCAGCATCATCGACAGCAGACACCTTCGTGGGACAGCTCGCCCTCCATCCTGGTCGCCGCCGCGCCTCCTGGTCCGAGGAACAGCCGAGTCCGACGTCACCCACTCACCTGGTCGAGGTGACTTCAGCCGGTACCCTCCTGGTACCCACACGATCGCTGGCTAGCGGTTGAGAACTGAGTCCCCTCTGCTTTCAGGTTTCCTTCATCACCGATCCAGGCTTGGATCGCTCTGAACATCGTCACTGGTCGCCTGCCAGCAACTTCTTCTTTCAGGCTCCTGAGACTACACGAGGACTCCCGACATCTTGCCGAACTTCACACAGCCGCAGCCTCCGGGCTAGGTAACTCGAGCATCTCGGTGCTCCATCGCAGGTTCGCTCTACAAGTGTCCAGTTCCTTTTTCGTTTAGTCCCACTGATCGGAACACTCCGGAATCAGTACCTCCAGACTCTAACCATTCGCATTTCACTGTTAGTGTAGATGGTTTCTCGTGCCCCTCGGGCATTTGTGTAAATTGTGCAACTGAAGTATTTTCCTAAGAGTTTTGTAGTGTGCTTAGCTCCGTGACTCATAAAGAGCCAGGGTAGTCTTGTTATAAATAAATATCCTTTATTTTCATAACAACTTGTGTGGTGTCCTTTCACTTGGTGTTCAAGGGGTATATGTGATGGTAAACAGCTGGCTTAACACGCCCTCTAGAGTTTAGCCTAAGACTGCTCGTATCCACGCTACTAGGATAGCTGGTCTAAAAGGTTGACTTACAACCAATCATCAATAAGGGTCGTTTGGAATGATACACAGTGATCACTAGAATAGTGAGCACTACATATCAGGCCAACTTCTCACAGATGTTTCAGGAGTGGCATAAAACGGAAAAGCCTAAAGGTAAACATCAACAAAAACCACAGCAGACCCAAATGTCTGTGTATAAGTTGAATAGAGTGTAGCGGTGGGATGACTGCAGTGCATTGATTTTACTAACTTAAACTGTAAAATGCTATGTTTGGAATGGATAATGCGCTTTGCGTTTGTCCAACTCTTTGAGAGAAAAAAAAAAGGACTCTAAAGTGTTAACGTAGGATGTGCTAATGCTAAGCACTGTGGGCCTGCTCTCTCCTGTTACTGTTGAAGGTCAATGCTGGAAAAGTAGAGATGATGCATATGCATACATGCCACCTTGGAAAGTGTTCTTGTTGCACTACACCATCACTTGTGCATTTGTTTTCACTTTCTTTCTCAATATACCCTTTGATTTTCCATCTAAAATTACAGGCCGGTATTGCCCAAAACTTTGTAAAACATTACAATGCATATTAATTACCTTACCAATCAATCACCTTTTTTTTTCCAGCCGGGCAGTGGCGAGGCGACACACCCAAGATTGATGGACAAGACGAGAGGAGCAAGAGGACTGCCGAGATGCAAAAATCCAGTCCACATTTTTGAACAGGATAAGTTAGTAACAGTATCCACTTTTAACTTTTTAAATAATTTGATTAATATCTTGTATACAATCTTTACAACAGTGTGTTCTTGGAGTTGTTATTATCAATCATCATTATGTTTGCTCTCTGTTTACGATTCTTCCCTACCAATATTTAAAATTTCTATTTGCTATCTGTTAAAGTATTAAGGCCGGAACAACAGAACAAGAACTAGAAGTGTATGTAATCCGGGTCTCTCATGCATGCATTGCCTTTTTCTCCCTTAACATATGGATATGGTAGTCTTCAATAATTGTCGTTTGTTTGTCTATGTATGCATACTGTTTTTCTATGTCAAACCTTTCCCAAAAACCCCCTTCCCATCCATTCAACAAACCCTAACCCTCTTCTCCCGGGCTGTGTGACTTATTGTCGAGGTGTAACTAAATTAAATGTACACCAATACTTAATCACACACTTGCTAGGGCGGATGTGGTGAAAGCAACACTACTTCAATTTGAAGGCAGAGCGATGATATTCTTCTGCTTGGCCACCCATGAGTAGGATATTTCAGAGGTTATTAAATTTTATTTAACAAAGGAACATATACCTCAGCATGAATTGCCGGCATTGATTGGATTTGTTTGTTGTCATTCCTCATATACAGCACTAACTGTTAAACTGTAGGCATAGTCAAGTGACTCGACACAACTATAGTTTGTAACTCTGTCTAGTAGGCTATCCTCCTAACCACCATTCAGTTTTTTTGTCAAATATTTGAGCATATTATTGTTGCTCGGTAAGTTCTGTACTGTACTTCATTCAACTACTCCTCTAACAGTCTCTCAAAGGCAATTGTCTCCTTTTCTTTTTTTGGAAATGCTGCCGCCCTGCCAGTGTCTACTACTACTACTATACTACCACCACCACCACCACCACCACCACCACCCCCCCAATCATGGCATGTATGAAAAAGGAAACCATCTTCACCATGCAGCCAGTGCTGTGCCACAGTTGGACATAAACATCAAGCACCGGTAAGAGAGAAGTTTGGGGGAGGCAGAATTAATAATGGACATGTCAATGATTTCATTTTCACACACCACTCCAAAGAATGCATAGACTAGAGGATAGACTGAAAGTACTAGAAGGACCAGTCAATGAGTGAGGTGTGTCGCATCGATCTGTTTGTGTCTTATAGAGTCAGCAAATTATTGAAATCAAACACAGGCTATGGGCGGCCATGCACCAGCAAGGAAACAGTGTGATGTAAAACAGTGACCCCATCTACAAAACATTAACAACATTGCATGTAACATAGAAAAATATATTTAATTTACCCTAACAAAAATAAACTAAACCCACAAAAGCTGACCCACCCCCCCCTCCCTAACCCCAACCACTGTCCATAGTAGAAAAAAACACCCAAACGAACAAGAAATAAAAAAGGGGCAGTGACAGGGACTAACTGGTGGGGTGGGACTGGAGGAGGACACGCATCTGGCGCATCTCGTCCTCTAAACGGGCGACGCGGCATCTAAGGCCGCGGCAGTTGCAGCCACAGTGGGGGGGGGGGGGGCACCGGAGATGGCACGGTGGCGGCGGGCAGCCGCCAGACGGTGGCGCCGTACCGCTGGAGGGCATGGCTGGGGCCCGGGGCACTGGAGGAGGCTTGAACAATTGATGCCGCAGTCTCCTCCTCCTCAGCTAGGACCACCAGCCGCCGGTATTCCCACTGGATTGCCTCCAGCTTCCGGCGCCGTGCCTTGGCGGCCAACTCCTTCCGGTTGAGTTTCGGAGTAGCTGTGTATCAAAAAGAAAAAAACAAGACAATTGTAAAATATAGTCTTAATAAAACAGTAGGACAAGGTAATTATTTATACACATAGTGGCATGGTAGAGTAGCACTATAAAATAAAGCACAGTAGTACATAACATTTTAAATGTCGCCCGTCCTTCTTCCGGTCTTCAACTAAAAAGTGTAACAGTGCACCAGGTGCTCTTCTCCATAAAACTTTCAAAGCGGAGTTGAAATCAGATAGATGAGGCCATTGGTTACTCAATACTCCGGCTCCTAGTCCTATACCAATTAAAGGGAATTCTAGTCTTCTAGTTCACTCTTCAAACGTCCCCAACAACTCATACTAACGACATCGGATAGCGGGCGGACTTTGTCCGCCCGCCATCCAACTGCTAAAAAGGGTGAGGGTCCCGTGGGGACAATTAATTAGGATGATGCGCCCGGCACAGTGGCGGGCGCACCCTGTTTTTTTTTTTTTTTTTTACATTCTGGTTGGCTTTGCTGAAAGCAATGCTAAAATGTTGTGCTGCTTTTCCAAGCACAACATGACGGGCCCCGCACGGAGCCTGTCACGTTTTGCTTTGAAAGGCGGGGGGGGGGGGGTACCATAGCATAGGTAGGTACCCTCCATGGGGGCCCCCAAGCATACTCTGCAATGTCTGCATGCCTTTCCGTGGCGGACGGCAATGCCGCCACGCAAAGGCATTCCAAAATGCAGATTATATGGCTGGCGGTGTGGTGAGAGAGACACCACTGCCATATTGAACCCTTTTCCGCCTGGTCGACATGTCTGAATATTTTCTACAGGGATGGCGGGAGGTTTGCCCCTGCGGTGTCGGCAGTGAATTCCAGCCGGCCCGGCGGGGGCAATACGCGTCGCCCACCATCCTAATGGGGCCATAAGTCACAACTGTACAGTATACATATATACATACAGTACACCCTCGCAGTGAGTGTACTGTCAAGTTCAACAATAGTTAAGGATTATGAATCTAACTTACCACCGCCCGCCACTGGTGCTGCCACTCCCCCTACTGCTCCGTTGCTATCTGCAGCAACTGCCACATCCTCGCCCTCCGCGTCGCCTTCGCTGGCCCCGGCAATGGTGGTCGGTAGTGCGCCTAGAAAACATTACACATTTATTACGCGTCATATACACCTCCCCCTATTGATCAGTAGCAAGGTTGAAAAATGAGTGAATACTAACATACATCACTAGTACAAATCAGGTAGTAGTAGAGTAGACACTAATAGTTATATATGATCATTGTAGCCTTGGCTTAATTAGCCCTAGCCATGCTACCATTTTACCTTTGTGGCTTTTATTTTTGCACATGTGACGTTACCTTTACCTTGCAGCTTCTTAAGACACCTTTGAGCCCACATGACCTGCCTCACACGGCTACTGTCTAGTCTACGCGCTGCGTACAAGCGGTCCACAAACATTAACAAGCCACTTTTTTAGGAAGTACTGGTGTACTACTGTTACTGTTAGTCCATATTGCTTATCCATAGATGCTACACTTTTTGGCACGGCTGAGAAATGCTTGCAAGTTGCAATATACTAACGCACACCATTTCTTTTTTCGCATTACAGACGCAAGATTCCCTTCTATGAACCAGAGCTTCTGAATGATGCAACTACCACCAGTACTAGGTTCTTCTAAGGTGAGGGGTCCCTTCACTCACATCTTTTATAAATTTATATAAACTAAATTGCTATGGGATGATGGTGCTGCCTTCCACCACTGTTCAGTTATCATGATTTAATTCCCAACTGTATAAGTGTAACAACAATGTATATTATTTTAATGTTATTGATTTTCCGGTTGGTGCTGCTAAGAAAACAGTGTACAGAGAGACCTTCTCAAATTGAAATAAACATTTTGAACTTACATAGACTTGGTGGTATTTTGGTGTGGACTAACTTACACGAGTGAGCAAATTAAAGTAAGGGTGTGCATGTGAATTGCTTCCACGACTGAGAGGTTGGGTGTGTTATGTTCTGGGTTGTCTACTTGTTGGGTATCTTGGGGGGAGGGTTCAGAGACCTAATAGTTATGACAAGACAGTACTATAGTCAAGCAGTGGAATTGTGG
Source organism: Triturus cristatus (assembly GCF_964204655.1). Taxonomy (NCBI): domain Eukaryota; kingdom Metazoa; phylum Chordata; class Amphibia; order Caudata; family Salamandridae; genus Triturus; species Triturus cristatus. Next base: position 55,389,383 of record NC_140587.1, read on the forward strand.
TGGGTGCGGAATTTCTGATTGAGGTGTGCAAGGAAGGTCCAACCTACCATCACCAACATCCTATTTTCTGGTGCAAATGTATGTGCAAGATCCCTACAACAGTAGTATGTCCTATAGGGTATCATATCAAAATAGTTATAAATTTGGTAGGGCTGTTGCTGTGAATTTTCAAAGCCTCAAGATCAATAAGAGTAAAAGTAGTACAAGACGACGACCCAACGGATTGGACTCAATGGCTCGAGCTACTGGTGAATATGAGTTTTATATTACAACCTTTCACAAAGAGTGGCACTGGCCAACTGGGCGGACTAGCTACTACAGTACAGACAGACTGATAGTATGTAGTAGTAGTAGTAGTACTCAGTCATCATAGCGGAGGCAGGGATAAGATTTTTGAAACCGTACAGATCGAAGGATAATTGGTGGTGAAAAAATAGCATTTGGAAACCAACAATAGTTCAGGAAAAATATGGGGCAGTAAAAGTTATGGAATAAGAAATATTATTAAAAACAAGAAGACTTACTGGGGCCAGCAGAGGAGCCCTCAGCGGTGTCCTCCTGGTGGTGTTCCTGTCCCGCCGACTGCCCAGTCCCTGTCGGTCTGCCCCTGGGTGCTGATGAACAGGAAAGATATAAGAAAGAGACAAACATTGATGGATGGCGTCAAACAAATACAATATTTTTCAACAACGGTCAAAAAACACTTATGTAAACAACAATTGCAATAACTACATTGACCGATCTCATCTGGTCAACATGTAATATCGGGAGATTCGCAGTTCGACTACTTAAGTTACTATTTATCAACAGTAATCCAGTCTTCCATTCTGATTCCAGAAAACTAAGTTACAACTAAGCCTAAGTACAACGTACCACCCAACCTAGCCCACCTATTCCAGGCATGCCAATTGTACATTAAGTATGCATTTCCACTGTATTCCTCAACAATGCGTATGGTCAAATCATGGAGGACATATGAACATGACTACATTTTTTGTATACACCAAATTTGTTTGATTGATGCTGATCTGCTACTGCTAAGTAACTGCTAAGCCTACCACCACTCATTGAACAAACTAGAAAAGGTTCTAAAGACTGCCGTACTAGCAGCACGTCACGTAATTGAGTGAGGGGGCATCACGCATACCACTAACAAATTAGAAGCTCATACAAAGTAGTGTACCTAAACATCAATCCGCCCCTATCTATTAGTGACGGTCACGGGACAAAGTAAGGAGTGGACTAGAGTCACTGTAGCATTACGTAACTTGATTTCTCTAAAATAAACTCGTAAAGAATCACGCTAAGCAAGCGCAAACGCAAGCTGCAAACAAGTAAGATTAGTAGTAGCGCAGAAGAGCACCATAATCACAGAAGACTTTTAAACGTTATAAACCTGGAATGTATTGTAAGCAGCAACATTCTAGCTGGTTGGAAGGAAAAAAAATATTCGCAATATATAACACAGAGCAGAAGAACAGACACAAAGTTGTAGTAATTAAATATGTACTCACCAAGCCCCGGGACCTCCACTCCTAGCAGGTCCAGCAGGTCCTGCTCACGGTCCAGGATGTCGGACCACCGGTGCGTCAGCTGTGCCTGGGTGCGCCGGACCCCAGAGATGCGCGACACTGCCTGGCGCACCTTCCCCCACCGCTGCCGATGCTCCCGGAGGCCGTACCCGGACCCAGGCCTGCCACCTGCTGCCAGGGTTGAGGGGAGGTGGCGCTGCACAAAGAAAATTAGTGCAGCCAACTCCTCCTCCCCAAATAAGGCCCGTGCCTGCACCCCTTGTGGGCGCCGCCTTCCGCAAGGAAGGCGGTCGCGGCTCTGGCTGCGCCGGCGAACAGCCCTACCCTTGGACATGGTTCTGGGGACGGGGCGGGAAAGAAAAGGTAAAATAAATAAAGGAGTAAAGGAAATAAATAGCAGGGAATAGAAAGAGGCAAAAGTAGCTAAAAAACAAAAAAAAAAAAAAAAAAATAGACACAAACCAAAAATATAGAAGCAGGAAAATAGTTAGAGAAATAATAAGTAATAAGGATCCAAAAAAAGTGGATCCAAAAAAAGTGGCTATAAACAAAGGATTGAAAGGATTTTGGGAGGATTGAAAATCAGGCCCCAGAACCATGCAATAGAGTGAAAAACAAGATGGCCGCGCCCATTGCGACCACGTGCGCAAGTTCGCGCGATATTTTCTCCCCGAGCAAGCAAAAAGCAACGCGATCAAGTAAAAGCGGTCGAGGAAATATCGACCGCGAACATGCATTGCGCGACCCAGAACAGGAAGTAAGCATCGCGAGGGGGCGGGACAAGTGAAAACAAGATGGCCGCGCCCTTGAGCAACTGCATGGGTAAGTTGGCGACACGCGATCACGCAAAAAATACCGCGAACAGGCGGGAAAAAAACTTCTGCGTCTTCGCGATATTTCCGGCGTGTTTGCAGAGATTTTAAGCATTTTCGCGAAAGTTAATTTCGCAAATTCCGCCCACCCCTACTTACAATGGAAGTATGGTCTCAAAAATGACAGCAAACTGTTGTAGATTTTACCAAAAAACATGACTGGGTGACCAGAGGTGTCACAAGGCTTCTAGTCAATGGCTAAAAGCAATACAAGGCAGAGGGGAGACCTGCCAGCATCACTTACTGGGTTTGATTACAGACAAGAAGTGCAAGGACAGCCGATTCAACAACTGACTTTTCTGTGGATTCCATATTTTACTTCTGTGGTCACACATGCAGGAGTAAATGATCGTACGTATGACCAGCGATAGCACCTAGTCTGTGGATGGTATATATTATTATTGTGTTCCAGTGGCAGCTGGGGAAATTTGAGAGTGGTAAGGCGGAAAGAAACTGCATGCATTGCTATGTGCCAAAAAGTTCATCCAAGGGCGTTCACGAAGGTTCCAGCTTGACCTACAATATGCTCAGCGTGGCCAAGAATAGAAACAGCTACTTTTATTAATTTGATTTAAAAAATTGCAGTAAATAAAAACACATTTTCAAACACAGGATAAGTAAACTCAGCATTGCCAAGTGCCATGAATCAGGAGTTAGACTATCGCATTTTAATGCTGGTATCCGCATCACTGCATTAAAATTAATTGGTGACACATATGTAGCACCCTGACACCCTTTGGGGATCATGTGGCAGTCCAGAAACAGTCTTGTTGTTATGTTTCCTAACCTAGGCCTTAGTAGCAAAACACCCTTTCACCTACATTTGCCCTACCTTGCTCTGCATAACAGTTTTAGCACTGACATTTTACCCAGTTATGTGCTGAATAAATGTGGATTGGTTTTCTTGAAACAAGCATCATTTATTATGCATGAGTATTCTTAGCATCATATCTTAATCCCCTGCACATGAAGTACATAACAGGATTAACATACTCGGTACAAAAAACTAAGCTATCTTCATCCTAGGGTGACAGGGCTATTTTGCATAAGTACAATTATTGATCTAGGCTCATCTACATATTTGTACTCACATCATATTGATTGTGGTAGAACCCCCAGAATACCCTTTTGGTATACAAGAACTGCACCTTCACTAGGTACCTAGAGGAAATGCTTCTACGCTGACAGAGGTCCCTGCATGCTGAGGCTTCAACACGCATTCTCTCTCTCATCAGGTAATGGGTTGGCTCTTCCCTAGGGGATTCTTGGCTTCACACCCACAGACAAGCTTGGTACATTGAGGTACACTTAGGTGGGGTACGTAGGGTGGGAGTATGCTAAGATTACAGTTTTTATATCTGCCTGCATGTATTTGTTGCCTAGCACCATGGTATAGATGTATCTACTGTTTACTCTGTTGGTGCTTGTAATCTCTTGCACTTGCTTTTGTCTATTGATAGTCGCAGCAAACAGGTTTTATACTAGAATGATGCTGGTTCAATAAATTCTTATAGAAACCGTCCAACGTTAAATTTGTGTATCTCTTTGAGACTAAGTGATCATGAGTGACTGAGCGAAAAATATTGTATTGTTTCCATGATCCCTGAAGGGTCAAGGGTTGTCATGTTCAATGGTTGCCAGAAACTATTCACTCCTTGGTAAGGTTCGGGGGCTTATAGTGGCACTGTGAGCTAGCTGGTCTATAGGTTGACATACCCTGTGGGGGTGACTGGAATCAGTCTAGACACCAATCTCTCAGTTTGTTGTCCAACAAACATGCAGATCCTATGTATTTTTAGGAACTACACAACATTGTGTGCAGCACTGCCGCTATGCCTGCACAGGGATTTAGGTTTCTAGCGCTGGGCTTGGAGGGCTTGTTGTCATGGTAACATGGCAAACAGGGATATATGGTTTTGATGCCTAGCGTCAATACAGATTTTGCGCTCTCTGTCAGCCCCGGCCTCTCTGAGACCCACATGTGGTTGCTGGATCTGCCAGCGTGGGCTGGACAGCTAATTGTGTGTGATGGGCTACAAACTGCTGCATCCCTGCCTTCAGGGAACAGCTGGGTGTGACAGTTTACTGCTAACCTGCTCTGTACCTCTTGTCTTTTGCAGCCACAGCCCTGCCAAGTACCATGCATCAGTGGTTAGACTAATGGATTCTAAGGAAGCGATTCCCATCACTGTATTGAAATGCATAGTCTTGCATTATTAGCGCCTTGATATCACCTGGTGCAACGGGCTGCGAGACACAAGCTGGCTGGGTCAGAGTGATCATGGACAGACGAGAGATGGATTAAAGTAGCAGCACAGTGTGTGCAACTGTGCTGCAGTGATGAAATGCACACTCTGCTTAATGGCCTCTGTAAGTTTCTATTTGGCAGACTATCAATCATTAAGCAGCCTGCATCTGCAGTCTGCTCAGCACCTGAATCCATTGAATCGGTCAGACCCGACTTCAGAGGACGTACCATCTTGTCATTTGGCTTGCATGCCACGACATGATCATCCTATCCAGAGTCTGTCAGCAGGGTCGGATTGGGGTTCAAATTAGGCCCGGGCACCCCCAAAAAGTGACCCACATTATTGAATAATGACCAATCATGAAACATTTTAGTATTAGGGAAGTAATAGTGAGAGAAATCTCAAAGGCTCTGATTCCATTGTTTTTTCTCAGGCCAAATCATCAGGTGCTCTGCTCGTGCTAGGGACCCGAGGCTCCTTTTCTCTCCCAGTTCTCACAGAGGACAATGAGGCGAGCAGGAGATTCAAGGGTTTTGCTCAGTTTAGATATCCGAGGCACCAGCTTACCTCCATTTCCATAAACAATTGCTCAATCTCATGTCTCTTATGGTCTTGCTTGTCCCCAGGCCTCTGCTCAGCCTCAGCTCCCTCGGGCAAATGGTCACTCAGGTACACAAGCTTCCTGTTCAGGACATACGTCCCTGAAGTTCCTGTCCACATAAGGAGCTGGAGACTCATGATAATCCTAGTGTCAATGAAGTTCCTCCTCACTTCACTTGCATGCCCCTGAAGTACCGACTCACTCTTGAACCAGTGGCTTTCTTGGTCATCTTCTGATCCTTTGTAGCTGCCACCCACCCATAGGTGACTGCCAAATTTCCTGGGAAGTTGCAGCAAAGCATCCAGAGTCCTGCACATCAGAGTTGTGCTAGGTTTCCTGTTTTAGTGGTCACCCAGAAACCTGTCTGCAAGTTATGTGTCTGGCCATTGCATATAGATTGGTACTCGGAAGCCTCTCTGCAAATAATGTGTCTTGGCATTGCATACAGCTTGGTACTTGATGTCTTTTGTATTGTGGAGAGACTGGATTTGGATCTGGAAAAGCTAAGGAAATTCAACCTTTCAATTTATCTCCTGGTAATTATCTGTCCCTTCCCTCTCTCTCACAGAAACACATATACATCATTTCTATTCCTCCATTTCATCTCCACTTTCACCAAGTGCAGCTATCTGCCTGATTTTCTAGGTCTCAGCATTTCTTTTTTTTTTTAATAATCAAACTTTATTTTTATTTTTTTTTGGTCTGCCAACAACAAGCTCGGAGAGCCATTTTAAGCATTTGAAACAGGATGCAATATGGCATACGAGGCTGAACCTACAAATTCAACAAAGTGGGCTGTGAAGTCGGTGGTATCCGGACAATACCCTTATAATCTGCCCATCCTTGCCATATTCATGTAGGTTTATGGGGTCACCCATGGGCCTTAAAAAAAGGTTCCTCCAATCCCATGCAGAAATAAAGACCTCGCTTCCAGACCCTCAACAAGGCAGGGGACTGTGCCTTCCACGCACGGGCTAGGTCACGCTTGGCCAAAGTCAAACCCAAGAACAGTAGGTTGCGTTTATATCTGTTGCCCCCCGATGTCCTCCATGATGTGTAGTAATGCAAGCCATGGTGTGCAGTGTATTGTCCACCCCAGTACCCCCCCCAGACATCTATGAACGCCCCTCCAGAATATGTCCAAGACTGGACATTTCCACACTGTGTGGATGAAAGTGGCTTCCTCCACCCCACAACACAGACATGTCGGGGAAGCTATGAGACCCGCCCTATAAAGCTGCACCCTCGTGTAGTATGCTCTGTGTAAATATTTCAACTGAATAAGGCGGTGATGCGAGGAGATGGCAGCTGACCTGGGGGACTCTAGAGCCTCCCTCCAGTCATCATTGTCAATGGGTCCTATGTCTGTTTGCCATGTTTGACGAGATTTAAGTGTTGAGATGCTGTAAGTGATCAATATATTGTAAATCTTAGAAATGTTGAGCTCCTCTAAATCCCCCAGGAGAAGCCACCCCTCTAGTGGGATGAATTCAGGAGGGGCTGTAAGATCTTAGACATAGGGGAAGTGCATGGCAAAACTATAGATAGATAAAATTGGGTACGCGGCATAGAATACACTTAATGTAGGTCAGAAAAGGATCTAAGAGTGAGACCCCGGAGAACATCTCCCAGTGTGGAGATCCCAATCCAGTTCCATCTATGAAAACCTTGTAGGTGTTGCAATTGTTGATGCATGCGATTAGACCACAGTGGGGTCACACTGGTGAGCTGCTTCTGCCAGCCAATGTGGCGTAGAGACTGGCGCCACATGGCCAATACCACATTAGTAGTCAGAGGGAGGGCACGAGTATTGGTACAATGTGTGCCCCAGTAGTGATCTCTCTAGGTTATATGCTGGATCATTCCCTGGGCCATGCCACCAATCACTGAGGACTTGTAGATGGGAGGCCGCATAGTATGATAGTACATCGGCAATGCCCCCACAATATGTGGAGAGGAAACAAGTGCAGATTCCCAGCCTGACCAACCCTCCCCCCACAGGAACTCATTTAGCATCAAATTGATCTGTCTGAACCACAAATGTAGGATGGGATACAGATGATTCTGAAGTTGATATGAGCTTAGGGAGAGAGATCATCTTGAATTTTGCTGAGCGACCAAGTAGGGATAGAAGCAACCAAGCCCAGGACCTCAGCTCTGTTTTAATCTTAGCGAAAACCCCTTCAATGTTGCATACCCGGGATACCTCAGGTCTGTCTGTTACAAAGACCCCCAGGTATTGTATACCATCCCACATCTGGGAAGGGCCGGAGGCCCATCTATAATCATCTGAGGACCCATGGATTGGCCATAATATGGATTTTTTTACGTTCATGAAGAGCCCCGAGGTCTCGTCAAATTTTTGCATATTTTGAAGGATATGGGGAGTCATGAAAAAGAGGACGTTGTCAGTGTACAGGGCCAACCGATCAGACAGCCCGGTGGACCATTCAAAGCCCCGGATGTGGGCGTATATACAAACTCAAGTCGCAAGGGGCTTGATAGCCAACGCGAACAGCAGGGGTGAGAGTGGACATCCCTGTCTAGTGCCCCGACTGATATTAAATGGTGCAGACACCCTACCGGCTATGCGCACTGATGCAGTCAATCGATCATACAGCATTTGGATGTATGGAATTAACTTTGGGCCGAAATTGACGCGCTCCAAGAGAATGAAAAGATAAGTCCAGCTGACAGAGTCGAAAGCCCGGTCAATGTCAGCTAGTAAGAGGACTGCAGGTAGGTGAAGATGGCGGACAGCAGCGATCGCATTGTGTACCTAACAAATTGTGTGTCACGTAGTGCGTTGGGGCATAAAACCTGCTTGATCCAGATGAATTAGTTCCGAGAGATGAGCCAGCAATCTAGTAGCGAGCGCCTTAGCCAAAAGTTTTGCCTCAACATTCAAGAGAGAGATTGGCCCAGAGGCATGAAGTTCTGGAGGGCGTCCCGGTTTAAGCAACACAACAATCTCTGGATTTTGCCAGTCGGGGCATAAATGCGGACTGAGTTGCTTCTTGTATAGCCACAAGATGATGGGGCCCTAGCAAGGACATATAGGCTTTATAGAATTCACTTGGAAGGCCATTGGGGCCTCTAATGACTTATTGGCCTCCTCAGAAAGGGCCCTTGGAGGAATGTCATTGAAGAATTGTTCAATCTCAGAGGCCTCAAGAATCTTACGGGCAGTATAGAGGGAGCGATAGTAGTCTGCAAAGCGATTGACCAACTCCACAGGGTCTGTCACGAGCGTGTTATCAGGGGCATGGAGTCCTGGTAGTGGAGCACCCTCTTGCGCCTGCTGGCACAATCTGAAAAGTAGTTTGATAGATTAGTTCCCCCCCCCCCCCATTGATAAATCCTGCTTTGTGTCACAAGCCCCGCGCCTTGTGCCTCATCCAACAGCTCTCCCTGGAACTGCTGATGAACCAAGCACAACTGTTGATGCATCAAAGCTCCATCTTTGACCCGGGCCCGATGTTACAATGACATGATTTGTGCCTCTAGCTAGATGAGCGACTGTCGCTGCCGTCTGAGTTCCGCAGTGCAGAAACCAATATCTAACCCCCACAGCGTAGGTTTCATAGCCTCCCAGAAAGTGCAGGCTGAAGACACTGTACCCTCATTATGTGTAGTATAATCTAAAAGCATTTTATGGATACAGGCTCGGTAAGCAGGGTGCTGTAAGTGCCGTACCAAGAGCCGCCAGCAAAAGGGGGGTCAGTTCAGGCCTAACAAGTGATGTATGGCTACCAGAGAGTGATTGATAGACCCCTGGGGAGGATCAGGGCGGTCGGTATACTGTGAGCGAAGGCACGAGGAACAAATATGTCATCAAGCCTAGAATAGGAAGTGAGTGTGGGAGAAGTAAGTGAAACTGATCTTAATGGGGTTATGTATTCGCCATGGATCCACCCATCCAACCATGTCCACCAGGGTACGCAGCATAGAGACCAGAGTTCCCATCCCCTCCCTCGCTAAGCACCACCGATCCACCCCCGGAGACATTACATTGTTCCAATCACTGAAAGTCCGTCAGGCAGGGAGCCCCAGATCTCAACCACGTGGTCTAGGAAGTTCTGACTTAGGGGCAGTGAAGCGTATATACTGCCAAGCACTATGTGTTCGCCTGCCACGGTCCCTTGTACGAATATATATCGACCGTGGATATCACTCCATTTTTGTATCAGAGTGAACACTATACACTGGTGAATCAGGATGGCGACCCTCCTAGAGCCCCGTGTGAACCCCGCATGGAAGATGTGCACAAAGCCATAGCGAGGCAGACTGAGAGCCTTCGTGTGGAGCAGGTGTGTTTCTTGTTGAAGAAGAATATCAGCACCTATGTGATTGGCCTGATGGAGAACCGCGCCTCGTTTAATTTTGTCAAGCAAGCCCCTCATGTTCCAGGACACGATATACAATTGCCCGGGGTACTGTCCCAAGAGTTCTCCTACCATTGTGCCATGGGGTACCAAAATAGGGGGGACCAATGAACGGGGAAAAGGTGATCGCAGGTACATGCAAGCTACGTAGCAAAAGCAAAATAAAACAGAACTTCAACAACCCCACCATCCCGCCCCAATACCTCCAAACAGCAGAAGTATCTGCAACAGAAACCCTGGCATCCCACTTCCAACAGGGGGGTGGACAACCATCTCCCCAAAGGATCCCTATAATCTCTATAATCTCCCAAATTCTACAGGGGGGATTGGAGCAAACCCCCATATGTGGGCCAATAGCATCCCAAAAACATCTCTATGCACAAGGGATTCCCAGAGCCCCCCCCCCCCCCACCCCCTCCCCCCTCCAGGAACAGTCAAGTGATGCTATGGTCTAACAGAGGGTAGAGTGTACAACGTTGTGTTTGGACGCTAACAACAGCGGACGCGAAGACCCGGTGCCGGCTGGAGTGTTCATAAACCTCTTGGTGACACCAGCCTGGCAGTAATACAGTTTTGTCCTTTCTATTATTATAACAGGAAAACTTTGAGACCCTTTTCTGCCTTGATCTTCTCTCCATCATTTCTTTTTTCATTCACCTTCCTGTCTCCATCCTCTCCACGTTTGCTTTCCAGCTTTTGCTCTCTCTTTCTCTTTACCACTTTGTCCTTATCTCCAATTTCTTTTGTCACTTCTCTCCAGTCTCTTACTCCCTCCCTATGTCTGCATTTATGGCATTATTATTCTCCCTGTTCTACCTTTACTTTGCTTTCTCCCTTCATTTCCTTTTCCTCTTACCCTCTTTTTGACATTCATGTCCAGTCTGTATCACTTCTCTTTTAGTTTCTCCACATTAAGCCCTTCACTCAATCCATGTTGTTACTCTCCCGTTCATTTCTATTCTCCCTTCCCTTTGTCATCGTGTCCCTGGATGGATATTCTTCAAAGTAACGTTTTCAAAAATGAATTGTTGCCAAAAGAAGTTTCCTTTTTGCTTCTTTTGGTTGCTATGCATATTTTTGTTTTCATACAATGGAGAACGGACGCTCCCTCGCAATTTTTAAATTGATAAGGTGCTAGCAGGCACCCGGGCTCATCTGGCTGTTGCTGTAGGCAAAGGCAAAGCCTTTTAAAAGGGCACTACGCAGCCCCTTACCCCCTGCAATGTTAGTGTGGGCTGTGAAACGGTAGTGCTGGCTGTGAAACGGTAGTGCTGTGCATAGGTAATGGGGAAGGGGGTAGGGCCAGAGCCAGGTCTGGTGGCTCACTGGCCTAAAGCAGCCACTGCAGGGGCCTGTGTTCGACCTCATGGTCACAGGTTCAAATCCCGGCGGGTCTACTCATCCTTTCATCCATTTGAGATCAATAAAAATGAGTACCATTGAGTTGGGCAAAAATAAACATCTGTTATTCAGCGCCAGGACACCTTTGGGTAATCGTGCGCTTTACAAATACACCGGTTATGTTATATAGGGGGCAGGTGAAGGCACTGAGACAGTGTCTTTAAAAGACACACGCCACGGACAGCTCTCACTAAGTGTAGTCTGTCAGACCAACATCATCTGTGCCAGTCTGCCAGCTGAGTTGCCCTCTGACTGGGACAGATCATGGAGGAGGGCAAATGCCATTTGCGATTTCCAGATTGGCAACTTACTCCAGAACTTGTGTGTCTGAGCAACTATCAGTGAATGAGTGAGTCCGCAGACACACTGCAGCTAGAGTGACAGAGCGAGGCAGCAGACATTATTTTGCACACCTGAGTGTTGGTAAGTCAAGTGGCCAGTTATAAACTACAGGCGGGGCAACCACTAGAGAGTGCTGTACAGGACTGACTATAGGGGGGGCACCAGTGCAGCCTCACCTGACCCTGAGCTGGGGACACTACTGGGTTTAGGATTCATTTATGGGAAGCACCAGCAGCAGAGTTCCTTGTATGACGAGCAGTTTTCAGTTAACGATGAAAATGTTAAGAAAATCCTGGTGATTAATGTTCCTGCTGGAGAGATCGCAGATTTGGTCTAGTAGCAGTTTTGACTCATCATAAGGTAACAAAGAGGGTTAATTTGCCTTCTGCAGAGAACGTGTACCATGAAGGTCACAGAACTCTATGCTGATAGCTCAGTGGGTTACTGCTTTTGTCACTGAGATCCTTTTGTTTATGTGCAGTACATAAATTACAATCCTAATATAGCGCAGTGGTCTATGAGCTCTCAAAGAGCTGCATGCAAACTGCATGGCACTGGTTAGAGCGTTAAGGGCCATATTATCAAGGAAGGCGATAACATTATCGCCGCTTTAGCGGCAGCAAACTGACACTAAAGCGGCGATAATGGGCTTGATAATATGCCGCAGAGAACTTCATAGAAGCCCATGTTCTGGTGTTAACCTGGGCTACTATAGGAATTCACAACGGCATATTATCAAGCCCATTATCGCCATTCCTTGATATGGCCCGTGGTGGTCCTTTGTGATGTCCAGAGTGACAGCGACCTCTCCTGGTGAGGGTGGAGATGTGCAAGCTTTACTGCGGTTTTCAAGGATTCGTTTTACAGCAGTTGGAATATTTTAACCAGGATCGGATAGGCAAGGCGGGCAATTGGCTGATGCAGGGGGGTGGGGTGGGGGTAGGGCTGTGGCAGAGGAGAGGTAGTGGGCTGTTTGTTTTCTGTGGCTAAAGCAGGCATACATTCCAGGGCTGATGTGTCTATCCAGTAGACTTCTGCAGCTACAGGTGAGAGACAGTCTGAGGAAGCCCTATATTAGGCCCATTAATTGTTATTTGCAGAATGACAATTGGGCAGCCAGAGGATGCACACCATGTGGTGCACCTCCTTCCATCCTCAGCCTCAGAAGATGACCGCAAGCCTTCAAGGAAGAGATGTCTTTTGAGCAGCACAATTAACAAGTCTGGGGAGGAGGCTTTTGTACTCAACAGCAGCTCACAACTATCAGACAGACAAGCTGCAGGTGCCTTCTGACAATTTTCTCAGACTGAGGTTGAGTTTCATTCAAATACTGTGCAATGAGAGAAAAAACACCAAGAACCACAAAACTTTCAAATAACTTTGGAATTTAAAACAAATGTGAATAGAAATGGATAAAAAGAAAACACCTTTTTTTGGTAGTGTTACTGTAAAAAAAAAAAAAAACCATTCACCTTCCATCCTGGGATGAAGGGGGAGAGAAAAATTAAACGAGAGAGAGTGTGAGAGACAAAAGGAAACTACAGACAGTGAGAGGGGCGGAACGACAGAGGAAGGGAGAGACAATATTGAGTGTGAAGAAGGGTTGAATGATAGATTGGCATAGAGAGTGAAGGGAGGAAAACAAAAGTGGCGAGAAAGGAGATGGCGAATGGAGAAAAGAGTGTGCAGTGAATGATGAAACAAACCATTGATGGAGAAGAGAATGTCAGAAGCTTTGTGGTCAGTGAGAATGAGGAACAGGTGGGTTAGTGCCTCACACTCTTAGTCCTTTGACCATCCAGTAGTCTATGACTTTGTTTATTTAAGGAAAGGCCATTGGTGGGTTCTACGTTGGATTCAACACTTCCTCTAGGAACTTCTAAACCGGCAGCATGGTAAAGGAAACACCACCAGTCGATTCTCCTCTGGTTTTAATACTTCCTCCAGAAATAGGTGGCTTTTCATTACCACCCAACTCAAAATTAGGCTCTGGGTCTGTCCACTACCAGAGCCAGACCAAGGTCCCTCCACTTCCCTGAATCACCTTTGCAAGACTTTTTTTTGACAGAAAAAGAGGAAGGTGCATCAGTAAGAAGTCCAAACTTGATAGAAAGTCGTTTAAGTTTCTTTTATTCGTATATATTTTTCTAAAAACAGATCAGCCAACGCGTTTCGTTCTTAAGGCAAGAACTTCTTCAGGGCTGAAACAAGTAACAAACCAATATAAAGACATAACTACATATAAATGTAACATACACAGATACCCTGAACATAACAAAACACAAGACCAAAAGAGAAATATTATTATATACATATACAGAGTGTAATACATGTACATATACTAAAACACAACATACAATTTTTATATAGACACAACAATATAAATATACATAAAACATAGTGTAAAAGAGAACATAGGCTGTATTCTTCCAACATTTGAAAATCAGATCAAGACCCGATGATTAATCAATAGCCACGATAGATGCCAGAGACTAAATGGAGTATATAGATAGCAATAAGTCATAGTTACTACGTAAGCATCATTTGTATATTCACATTTTATAACTTATATGGAAATATCCAGCAAACAGATGGGATTGCATTATAAACAATTACCAAAACCTACAACACAAATTCTGAAAAATATGACCCGAACAGTGAAATATTTGCAAGACTGCAGAACTCAAAGTACTCACAAAGACCGAGATCCATTGAATATCTATGTGGAATGGTGGTCTTCTGAAAAGGTTAAGGTTTGCTAAAGTAGGTAGCTACTGACTGCAGAAGTCATTGGTGCAATCAGGAGCCTGTAAGGCTGAGATTGAGCATGGCTTTGGCTAACTGAGGGTGAGTGAACCCCAGGAAGCGGAGAGGGAGCTGTAGGCGCAGACACCTAAGCAATGCCAGTTGACGGTGAACAGGAGATTTAGAGATCTTGTGGTGACTATGTTCCAAGCAGCAAGGGAACTACACAGAAATATAAGCTTTGCAAAATCTCCTGGTGAACAGGGTTTTCAGTGCAGTGAGGGTATCCAGAGCCTTTTAGGTATGACTGATCAAGAGCTACTGAACCTAAGCTTAAGCAGGGAGATCAGGTGAACAGAAGATAAGCTGGAATCCAAGGGCACCTGAGAGTGAGCTGGAGCCGCAGAGATCTGAGCCCGAGCAGGATCCTAGGGACCAAAGAGTGAAAATGAGTGTATGGGTCCTACTGGTAAGGGGGGGGGTGTGGGGGGGTGGGGAGGGAAGATCTGAGACTTGCTGCTCAGAGAAACCCTTCTGACAAGTCTCACCACACCCATGCTTACACTTTGCACGAGCAGCACCAGCGACCGCCCCCACAACTCCTCCAATGACTGCCCCAGCAATAGCCCCCCTCACACCTACCGAAGAGCCAATTTCGACACCCTTCCTCATGCCACTCTCAGACCCGTGGCGAGCTCCTGCAGAAGCTTTCCAATGACATTTATCTTTGTACTCTGTTAGGTCATTCTCCGCCATGTTTTGTACATCGACACCTCTGACTTCACTTCCAACGTCTACTTGGCTGGCAAAGATCTCTTTCTGCTGCTCAGAGAAACCCTTCTGACAAGTCTCACCACACCCATGCTTACACTTTGCACGAGCAGCACCAGCGACCGCCCCCACAACTCCTCCAATGACTGCCCCAGCAATAGCCCCCCTCACACCTACCGAAGAGCCAATTTCGACACCCTTCCTCATGCCACTCTCAGACCCGTGGCGAGCTCCTGCAGAAGCTTTCCAATGACATTTATCTTTGTACTCTGTTAGGTCATTCTCCGCCATGTTTTGTACATCGACACCTCTGACTTCACTTCCAACGTCTACTTGGCTGGCAAAGATCTCTTTCTGCTGCTCAGAGAAACCCTTCTGACAAGTCTCACCACACCCATGCTTACACTTTGCACAAGCAGCACCAGCGACCGCCCCCACAACTCCTCCAATGACTGCCCCAGCAATAGCCCCCCTCACACCTACCGAAGAGCCAATTTCGACCCCCTTCCTCATGCCACTCACAAACCCGTGGCGAGCTCCTGCAGAAGCTTTCCAACGACATTTATCTTCGTACTCTGTTAGGGCTTTCTCCACCATGTTTTGTACATCGACACCTCTGACTTCACTTCCAACGTCTACTTGGCTGGCAAAGATCTCTTTCTGTTTTTTCTTGAAGGCCTTCTCGGCATCCTTATACATCTGATGCTGGAAGCAGCGCCCTCCGTTCGCAAGCACCATGCTGTCAATCTTGGCGATCAGCTCCCTCCTCTGCTCCTTCTTTTCTCTTCCGGTGGCTCTGCTGTTAAAAGCCAGGTACCGCCCCTGAGAGGCATCTATTAACTTTCTATGTTTACCCTTTGTCATCTTAACAAAAGACTTTACTGATTCACCTTCGAACTCCCCTTCGTGGGTGAACAGCACGATCAAGAACAGCTCCGCCTCTTTCCCGAATAGCTTTAGAATTCTTTTTGCCGTTTCCTCTTCTTCCTTCGTAGATCTCCCCGCCTGCAGGACCACAACGATGGCGTGAGGGCCCGGGAGGCTCAGCACCGCGCACCGCTCAATCTCTACGATAATTCTTTTATAGTGAAGGTTGGGGCGGCAGAAGCCGGGGGTGTCCACAACCGCTATGTCTCTCCCGCTGAAGTCACAGCGCTCCCTCTTACACTCAGTGACCCCTGGTGCTGATTCACTTCCAGACACAAACACATCTTCCCCCAGGATGCTGTTCCCGGTGGTGCTGATCCCAGCTCCACTTTTACCGACCAGGAGTATTCTCAGATACAAGTCACCAACATCTGAAATGAATTGTAAAAATCACAGATTACAATCAATCGGCTGGTGTGAGAAATATTCACATTTTAAACTGTCAGGCTAGAGACGCGCCGCACCACAGACAACCCTTTCCCAAAACATGACCCACAGCTGCTTCATTTATAACTTTCGACACGACAACAGAAAACCCTCTCTTGAGAGTGGAAAAAAACTAGGGGTGGGTAGAAAACTTCGCTCCGCCAGCGTAGCAGATAAAGCCAGCCACCCCTGCTCACCGGCCCGGTCCCTGCTTCTGAAAGCAGCCAGGCCGGGGCGAGCCTCCCTGGGCCCCGGTGGACACCCTTCCCCAGCGCCCGGACCCTCGGCTGGCTTGCAGGACGGGGGACTCCCGGGCCCTGCCGGACGGAGCACGAGCCCCGGGCCCAGCTTCGGAACCCTAGCCAGGCCGGGGCGAGCCTCCCTGGGCCCCGGTGGACACCCTTCCCCAGCGCCCGGACCCTCGGCTGGCTTGCAGGACGGGGGGCTCCCGCACCCTGGGACAGAGCACAAGCCCGGGCCGGGCCCAGCTTTTAAACCCAGGCCGGGGAGAGTCTCCCCCGGCCCCGGTGGACCCCCTTCCCCAGCACCCGGACCCTTGGCTGGCTTGCAGGACGGGGGGGCTCCCGCACCCCGGGGCCTGCCGGACAGAGCACAAGCCCCAGGCCCAGCTTCCAAACCCTAGCCAGGCCAGGGAGAGCCACCCCGGGCCCCCTGTGGACCCCCTGTCCCCAGCACCCGGACCCTCGGCTGGAACCAAGGAGGGTTAAGCCCAGGCCACGTCCTCTCCCCGACGGCCTGCCCAGGAAGCCCATTTTTCTCGACTATTAAATAGTGGGGGCTTACAGAACTCTGGGGAAGGACAAAAGATGGAGGTAACCCGGTAGGCCAGTCATCTGGTCGCCCGGCCCGCAGGGCCATCTGGTCGCCCGGCCCACAGGGCCATCTGGTCGCCCGGCCCACAGGGCCATCTGGTCGCCCGGCCCACAGGGCCATCTGGTCGCCCGGCCCACAGGGCCATCTGGTCGCCCGGCCCACAGGGCCATCTGGTCGCCCGGCCCACAGGGCCATCTGGTCGCCCGGCCCACAGGGCCATCTGGTCGCGCAGCCAGGCGACCAGATGGCCAGGGATCACCCAGCCCCCAGGTGGCCTGGGAGGGTGCCGTGCCCAGTCACCCTTGCAGTCCGGCGAGGGTGGCCAGGCACTCCGAGGCAGCCGCTCGGGAGGGCTCCTTCCCCGGTGCTGCTCCTCGCCTCCCTGCCTGACCTGTGCCGGAGCAGCGGGAAGGGGAGGCCAGGCCTGGCCTGGCCCGGGCCAGGCCATCTGGTCACCCTGCCGAGCAGCGAGGGACAGTGGCCCAGGGGCAGGGACGGGAGGGGGAGGCCCCCGTGCCGGAAGGCACGTGGTGGAGGCAGCCTCCCGCAGGTCCGCGTTACCCCCTTCCGTGTCCCTCCCGCCGGCCCGGCGGCAGAGGGACCCACCCCTGGGTGTGGTGGAGGAGCGCGTCTGTGGGCACCCACGCACGGAGACACAAAAGCTTGGCTCAGAGGATGACTTTCAATAGATCGCAGCGAGGTAGCTGCTCTGCTACTTACGAAACCCTGACCCAGAATCAGGTCTACGAATGATTTAGAAAACACTATATGGGTGGAAAATTCTGGACTTACGGCGCTACAGTTGTCAGGGCCCAAATTTACATGTGGCACAGTCCTCGTGAATGGCTACACCCAAGAGCCATTGAAAGGGTAAGGTTGAGAAATGGTAGAGGGTAGTGCCTTCTTAGTTAGTCCACGTCAGTGGAGAATCAAAAACTTAGTTCCAATTGAGGATGCTTGTAATGTTTTTATTGCTAGTAGACAATGCAAATATAAATTGCGAAAGAAAAAGCAAACAAGCCGACACGTGTTTCGCCCATGTGGCCCATTGGCCTTTTTCAAGGCTAAAATGGTTTACCAATCACAAAATAAAGATAAGAGAGGTGCAAGATTGGGTGAAAGAGGTGAAGGAGAAAGAGAAAGACAAGATATGGTGGATTTACCAAAAAAGATCAAAAACATTTTTTTCAAAGTGAGGGATAGAGAGAGAGAGATGGAGTGAAGAGGAACCCAGGGGTAAAGGGAAGTAAAAAGGAAAACATGTTGGGAAGGAAAGGAGAGAAACGATAGGGGAGAGACGATAGTTCAAAGGAGGAGAGAAGAGATCAAAAGAGCTTATTAGTGGTGACATTTCGTTTTCATATAAAGCAGCATATAGCAGATAAATATGTACATAGATGACATGATATCAATACAAATGTGTGATTGGGTGTTTTGACATTACTCTTATGATAGAATCATAACACTAGTAACACTTTCCTAGGCGCAACAATACAATCAGGGCAGAACCAACAATACTATTGTAGTTATATCTAATATTAGTAGGGTCTTAAGCTGAAAAAGAAAAGAGTAAGTCATGAAAAGAAGAAATGTGTAATAGTTTCAGAAGGCAATTGGTAAGGTGAGATAAACGTCGATGGGCGCATAGCCTGCAGATTCATCAAAAAAAAAATATATAATATCACCAGGAAAAAATAAAACATTTAGTGCTGACACCAGAGACGAGAATTAAAGGAAAGGAAGATTTGCAGGCGAAATGAGGGGAAAATTCATAGGGACAATCAAATAAAGCAAGGTATCCCATTAGTTATACAAGTGAAAAAAGAAGAAGAAAGGCTGCTTACCGGTTTTCAGTAAAGTGCAAGGTCTGCCTAAATGGAAGAGCAAATGGTTCAAAGGTTCACTCACAAGATCGAGATTTTAGTAGTTCTCTATTAAAGATGGGCCAGAAAAGGGCTTAGTATTAAGGGCGCAGGGACGCTTTAGAAGCCAGAACATCGTGTTATCCAAAGGGTATGTGAGCGTAAGAAAACAAAGGTGCTTTACCAGTGAAACAGTCACGAGAAACACAAATAACAGTCCGCGCTATACAAGGTGTTGCTAATTGAAGGTCAGTGGTATTAGAGTAGTGGTTACTTAGTGCGGTGTTACTAGATCCAAATTCAGTGGCATTTTAATTAAATCAAGGGATTGAAGGCTGCGCGAAGTAATGGTAGCCGGTACAGAAATGAAAGAAACTGACATGAGAAAACATATGGTAATTTGCCAGGAAAAAGTCACGAGAGATGCAAATAACAGTGCGCACTATGTACGGTGTTACTAATTTAATCAGTGGCGTTGTAAGTAATGCGTGATTATTACAGTGTTACTGAGTCCAAGTCAGTAGCATTGAGTAAGACAAGGTGTTTGAAAACTGTGCAGAAAAATGTTAACCGGTGCAGTAAGAGACGAAAATGACGTGCTTAACGTGAGATTAGTTCAGAGTGTTATGAGCAGTGGCGCATAAGCCACATAAAAAAGTTACTAGTTCAGAGTGAATCATTCTCGAGCACAAATCTAGTTCCATGTCCCAGAAGGGGAAACGGAGCGGGCCTCTCTCACCTGCTAGTGGGTAAATCGGTCTCTGCGGTCTCGGAGAACAAAGCTGTCAGAACGGTTCAGGCTCAGATTGCATTGACGTCAGAAAAATAAGGAATGCTGACGTGGGAGTGAGGCCACTGAAGAGTTACTATGTTACTAGTAACTAATAATAATGTCGGTGAGGTTAAGGGAGTTATTTTTGCTGAGGTGAGGTTGTAAAGAAGCCATTTAAGAAAACTAATAATAGCAAGAGGAGAATCATAACGTGAAAAAGGCGAAAGGAAAAGGAAAATAAACAGTAGAATAAAAACGGTTTCTGGTATCTAGTGTGAAGGAGAGAGGCAGTATTATAAAGATTCAGTATTAGTCTATCACGGATCAATAATTAATGTTTAGAGTGTGTGGAGGTTCAAAAAAATAAATAACCAAACTATATAGCAGAAGCAAACACAGACAAACAACAGATATGGGGATGGCAGATGAGAATATTTGGTACGGTCTCTAAGTGAGGGAGAAAGGTTGTGAATGCTTAAAGCAATAATTATTAATTGTAAAATGAGTAATATGAGACATACTTAGCGTTGATTATGCTACTTACCAGTATGCATCTGTTCTTGGCATGTAGGGCTGCTGACATTCATATCTGTGCATAGATCGCCGCCTAGTGTTGGGTCCGGATGATTGCACATTGTTGTCCTGGAAGAGTCGAAGTATCACGAGATAGGTAGCTCCTCCCCTGGACTACAGTGCGCATGGGCATCCTCTCCATCCTTAGATTGTTTTTCGCCATTGTGGCAGTGATTGAGTAGATACAGGAAGTGATGACCATGCTATACAGAAATTCTGAGTGCTGCAGCCGCGGCAGGCGCCGGGGAGGAGGGTGGGCGATATGAATGTCAGCAGCCCTACATTTTATTTATTTATTTATTAGCGATTTGTAAAGCGCCTGGTGACCCGGAGGCATCCCCGCGCTGAAAGGGCTAGTAATGCTCAGGGGAGGGGAGGAGGAACTATTTGGGGAAGAGAAAGGTTTTCAATTCGCTGCGGAACCGGAGGTGGCAGGATTCCAGACCCAAGTGGCGTGGAAGTAAGTTCCATCCGGAGGACGCCTTTACTGCGAAGCGTCGACCACCAGAGCGCACCTTCCTGAATCTCGGAACGTTGGCCAGACGCTCATTATCAGAGCGCAAGGATCTGGAAGCCTTATAAGGAGTGACCATGTCTCTCAAGATCGAGGGGCCCTGGCCGTTGAGGAGTTTGTGGGTGGTACACATGGCCTTGAATTCAATCCTCTGACGGATAGGGAGCCAGTGAAGGGCCTTAAGTGCTGGTCTGGCAGAGGCTCTAGTGGGAAGATTCATTAGGAGCCGGGCGGCGGCATTTTGAGCTCGCTGCAATTTTACCAGGGTGGATTCAGGGGCTCCTAAATAGACGGCATTACTATAGTCAAGACGAGCAAGGATCAAGCCTTGGACGAGAAGTTTCCTTGATAGGGGAGGAAGTAGCGGGAGGATCTTTCGGATGGAGCGCATGAGTCCGAAGCAGGTGCCTGCTGTTTTGGCTGCTTGGGTCTTCATGGAGAGATCAGGTTCCAGCCAGACTCCCAAGGTCTTGATTTCCTTCTTCGGAGTGGGTACCTCGCCAAACACGTCAGGCCAGACCGATGAAGGAATAGTAGCCCATTTCTTGCCCATGAGCATGACCTCAGTTTTGGATCCATTGAGCTTAAGTGATGAATCGCACATCCAGTGATGGATTTCCTGGAGGCAGTTCAGCAGATTGTCTGGGCGGTGGTCAAGATGCGAGAGAGAGACGACCAATTGCGTGTCGTCCGCATAACTCACTATCTTGATACCGAACGGGGCTACTACATCCTCCAGGGGGGCCATGTAGGCGTTAAACAAGGTGGGGCTTAGGGAGGACACCTGGGGGACACCGCTAGAGAGAGGAAATAAGGCTGAGCGGGAATTGCCGTCCCAGAACTGGAAGGAGCGGCCCAATAGAAAAGACTCTATCCAGGCGAGCGCAGTACCCCTAAAACCTGCCCTGGCCAACCTATGGAGCAGGACACGGTGATTCACCGTGTCAAAGGCTGCACTCAGGTCCAGGAGGATCACTGCCACTGACCCTCCTGAATCGAGGATACACCTTGCCTCCTCGATGACCGTGAAAAGGGCGGTGTCCGTGCCGTGGCCAGGGCGAAACCCTGTTTGGGATTGGCGCAGAAGGTTGTTGGATTCAAGGAACAGGGACAATTGGGCATTGACGAGTTTTTCGGCAATTTTGCTAATGCCCGGGAGGAGCGAGATCGGCCTGTAATTTGCCAGATCGGAGGGGTCCAGTTGAGGTTTTTTAAGGAGGGCCTTGACAACTGCACCCTTCCAGCTCGGAGGGACAGAGCCTTGGGACAGCGAGATGTTGATCAGCTCCGTAATAGGAGGTACAATGACCGGGGCAACTGTTTTCAGGAATCTCATGGGGGCGGGATCGAGAGGAGATCCGCTTTTCATTTTGGCGAAAGTTTTTTCCACTTCGTCCAGGGATACAGCCCTAAACGCAGTTAGCTGAGGGTGAGAGATGTTTCCAGTGGGAGTGGTAGACACAACGGTGTTGCTGTGGGTTGGCTGACTGGGAGGTGGGAGAGAGGCAAAGATACGGGAGATCTTGGAGTCGAAGTAAGTTGCCAGTTCATTGCTTCTGCCCAGAGGGGAGCTGTTGGAGGAGGGGGGTGTTGGTATATTCAAAAGCTCTTTGGCGATAAGGTACGACTCTCTCGCCGAGTTAGTGGCGTTTTTTATTCTGGCATCGTAATATGAGGCTTTAGTGAGTTTCAGGGTGGATTTAAAGGTTCTCACTGCCTTACGGTAGGTATCCTTACACGAGTGGAGCCAGTCCTTTCTCCACAGTCGCTCCGCTTTTTTGCATTCTTTGCGGAGGATTCTAAGCTCCTGGCTAAACCAGGGAGCTGATCCTGTCTTTCCGTTTTTGTCCTCACGATTTTTGATGGGTAGGATCGAATCCAGGGAGGTTGAAATCCACTCTCTGAAATTTCTGTCCGCTGTGACCGGGTCCTCTGACGTAGTGAGGGTCATCGAGTTGAGAGTTCTGGCCCAGTCTTCTGTAGAGAGCTTGGGCCAGGCCCGGTCCCTGATACGAATAGCAGGCTTATGGGATTTCCTAAATACTCCTGGTAGGAAAAGAGGGACCAAAAAATGGTCTGTCCAAGGAAGGGGAAGAGACGCTTTGGAATGGAGGGTGTGAACATTGGTGAAGACTGGGTCTAACAGGTGGCCTTTGGTGTGCGTGGCTCCAGGGTTAATCAATTGGAGGCCGTAGGCTGCCAGGTCTAGAGTCAAATCGGCGGCCCCTAAATCTAGGGGGTCGTCGAAGTGAATATTCAGGTCTCCAAGTATGGTAAAATTGGAGGTAGAGTAGGCTAGTGAAGCTATTGATTCTAAGAGGGCACTAGCAAAGGGGCCAAAATGGCCAGGGGGGCGGTATACTAGGAGGCCCGATAGCGAGCTTGTCGGAGCCAGATGGAGGGTGAAATGGCAGCTTTCTGAGTCTAAGATGTGGGCGTCATTAATTCTGCAGGAAAAGTGATCCCGATGGAGGATAGCTAATCCACCTCCTCTGCCGGAGGGACGTGTTTGGGACTGAATGAGAAAGCCTGGGGGTAAGGCTATAACAACATCCGAGTCAGAGTGAGCGGTGAGCCACGTTTCTGTGAGAAACAGAACATCGAGGTCGTGGTCTACAAGTAGATGATTAATGAGCAAAGCATGCTTAGGGAGCGATCTACAATTCAGAACGGCTAATTTGAGGCCAGGATGTAGGGTGGGAGAGTCGGTGAGCTGAAGCCGGACTGGATGACAGAGCGTGCAGCTGGAGAAGGGTCCGTCACCTTCATAAACATACGTGCACAAGGTGTTGTTAGAGGGTCTAAGACTCAGGAGGGCTCGGCGAGAATAACTAATTGTTTTGTAGGCAGGTTCGGGCATGAGTTCTGGCCCTAGGCCCGGTCGGGCGCGGACGAGCGCAGACTAGCTTGCCTTAAGCGCGCCTTTGGCGCGCCCGCTGCGCTAGTCCGCTGCGCTTCCGGAAACTACACATTTATATAGTGTAGAAAACGTCCGCGGGGCGTGGCCTCGGAGTGGGCGTGTCGCTGTCTGGGCGTGGGGGAGGCAGATGGAGTGGGACGGCGAATTCCCTTACCAGCGTACATCACGTTAAGCTGAGGGATGCCTGCACACCAAGAGCAAGTGACGAGGAAAGGGGGTGAGTGAAATTAAAACAGTCTTCAAGTTTTAAAAAGCAAAGCAACAAGCATTAGGCAGCAGGCGCTAACAGCTGTCTACTCCCGGCTGAGCCTCAGGAGGTTCCAAGCAAACTACATGCCAAGAACAGATGTATACTGGTAAGTAGCATAATCAGTTCGAGGCATGTGGGCTGCTGAATTCATATCTGTGCATAGAATATATAGCAGTACCTCCCCTAGCGGCGGCTACCTGTGCCAGCTGCAGCAGTCTGGAAAAGAGTTTTGAGAACAGCCTGTCCTACAGCTGCCTGCTGTCTTGAGTGTACATCTACGCAGTAGTGTTTGGTAAATGTATGTATAGTGGACCATGTGGCTGCTCTACAAATTTCGTGTAAAGGGATGTTTCCTAGGAAAGCCATGGATGCCCCTAACTTTCGTGTTGAGTGGGCTCGTGGGGGAACCGTTAATGTGCGTTTAGCTTTGTGATAGCAAATCTGAATGCATTTAACGATCCATCTGGCTATTCCTGCTTTGGAAATGGCGTTGCCCTTGTGTTGTGGAGAGAAGGCAACGAAGAGTTGTTTAGTTTTTCTAAAATCCTTTGTCCTGTCAATATAGTACATGAGAGCCCGCTTTACATCTAGTGTATGGAGCATTCTTTCCGCGACACTTTGCGGATTTTGGAAGAAAACGGGCAGTTCGATAGTTTGGTTAATGTGGAACTGTGATATGACTTTGGGCATGAACTTGGGGTTGGCGCGTAGGACAACCCTGTTTGCGTGGACCTGAATGAATGGCTCCTGAATGGTTAGTGCCTGGAGTTCACTAACTCTCCTTAAGGAAGTGATGGCCACTAGGAAAGCCACTTTCCAGGTGAGGAATTGAATCTCACATGAATGGAGAGGTTCAAAGGGCGGACCCATCAGTCTGGTGAGGACCAAGTTGAGGTTCCACACCGGTGCTGGTGGGTGTCTTGGGGGAATTACTCGTTTGAGTCCCTCTAAGAACGCTTTAACGGCAGGCACTTTGAATAAGGAGAGGTGCTGCCTGTTTTGGAGGTAGGCTGCTATCGCGGTCAAATGGATGCGTATTGAGTTGTATGCTAGATTACAGCGGTACAGGTGTAAGAGGTAGCATATGATGTTTTGAATAGACGCGTCCAGTGGGTTAATGTCATTGTTGTTGCAGTAAATGACAAACCTTTTCCATTTGGCCGCATAGCAGGCTCTAGTAGTGGGTCTCCTGGCTTCTTTGATGATAGTCATACAGTCAGGTGGTAAGTTTAGGTAGCCAAACTCTAAGACCTCAGGAGCCAGATCGCCAGGTTCAGCTGTTGGGGATCTGGGTGCTGAATTTCGCCATGGTTCTGCGTTAAAAGCGCTGGTTTTATCCGCAGTCTTTGATGAGGCACCACGGAAAGTTCCAGAAAGGTGGTGTACCATGGCTGGCGTTCCCACGTTGGAGCAACTAGGATAAGGGTGAGTGAGTGTTGCCTCAGTTTGCGTGCCACCAGCGGTATTAATGGTGCTGGGGGAAAAGCGTACGCAAATTTGCCGGACCAGTTCATCCATATCGCATTGCCCTGCGACCGTGGGTGTGGGAACCTGGCGGCAAAGCTTTGGCATTTTGTGTTTTCTTTTGTTGCGAATAGGTCTATTTCTGGATGACCCCATTGTTGGAAGTACGGTTGGAGAACTGATGGGTGTAGCTCCCACTCGTGCATCTGGTGGCTGTGTCTGCTGAGCAGATCCGCCATCTGGTTGTCCTTGCCCGCGAGGTGTTCCGCCATGAGGAACATGTTCCTCTGAATGGCCCACTTCCACATGCTGAGCTAGATGAGACAACTGTGGAGAGTGTGTTCCTCCCTGCTTTTGTATGTAGTACATGGCAGTCATGTTGTCCGTCCGGATCAACACGACCTTGTTGCACAAGTGTACTTTGAATGCCTTCATGGCTAGGAAGATTGCCATCAGTTCCAGAAGGTTGATGTGCATCTTCTTTTGTTGTGTCGTCCATAGTCCCTGCACTGTGTAATTGAGCACATGCGCTCCCCATCCCTGGAGAGACGCGTCCGCTGTCAGTATGATTTGTGGAACAGGCTCTTGGAACGGTCGGCCCTTGCAAAGGTTTTGTGTATTCCACCAATGCAGAGAGTTGTATGCCCGACCGCTCTCCAACACTAGGTCTTTTAGTTGCCCGTGAGCCTGATTCCATTGACATGCCAAGCACTCCTGAAGCGGGCGCATATGTAGTCTTGCGTGCGGGACTATGAAAATGCAGGAGGCCATCATGCCTATCAACTGCATGAATACTCGCGCAGGAAGGGAGTGTTGAGGTTTGAATTTTGAGATCAGCAGTTGCATGCTGTTGATTCTCACTAAAGTAGGCTGAGCTGTGGCAGCCAGAGTGTCGATTGTGGAGCCTAAGTATTGTTGCACGTGGGCAGGTTGGAGATGTGATTGAGTAATTTAGTGAGAATCCCAGATTGTGAAGAAGGTGAATGGTGTGGGACATGTGGGCGGCACATTGTTGTGCTGACTTGGCTTGAACTAGCCAGTCGTCCAGATAAGGGAAGACGTGAATGTTTGGTCTTCGCAGATGCGCGGCCACTGTCGCCAGGCACTTGGTAAAGACCCTGGGTGCTGTTACTCCGAAGGGGAGAACTTTGAACTGATAGTGATTCCCTTGAATAGTGAACCTGAGGTTTTTCCTGTGTGAAGGGTGTATGGGTATGTGGATGTATGCATCCTTCAGGTCTAGCGTGGCTAGGAAATCCCCGACTGAGTAGTGGGAGAATTTGCTGGAGGGTGAGCATATGGAAATGCTCTGACAGAATATATAGGTTTAGGGGTCGCAGGTCTAGAATAGGTCTGAGCGAGCCATCCTTTTTTGGGATTAAGAAGTACAGAGAGTACACCCCTGTTCCCTGCTGGTCGATGGGCACTACTTCTATTGCCCCTTTTGCGAGCATAGCAAGCACTTCCTGCTGGAGTAAAGCTAAGTGCTCGGCTGACATAGGACGGTGCTTTGGTGGTATGTTGGGTGGAGTGGAAGTTAGTTCTAGACAGTATCCGTGCTGGATGATGTCCCTGACCCACCTGTCTGTGGTGATGTTCTTCCACGCGGACAGGAACAGCTGGAGTCGTCCCCCGACAGGTGTTATGTGGTCGGGGGGTAAGGAGAGGGCATCACTGTTTGTTTTTTGGAGAGGACCTGGTGTTGCCATAGCCACGTCCCCTGCCTTTGGTGCTGGATCCACGATATCCACCCCTGTTCTGGTCAAAGGTGCTTTGTATGCCACTTTTAGCATACTGCTGTTGTGACCCCTGGTTGCTCCCCTATTTCCGGTGCGACGAAAGGAGCAACTACGAAATTGCTGCGTCTGCAGAGCCCCCATTGATTTCGCAGTGTCGGTGTCTTTATTTATTTTTTCTAGGGTAGTGTCAACGTCTGGGCCAAATAAGTATTCTGTGTTAACTGGTAAGTTCAGGATATTGTTTTGGATCTCGGGTTTGAGCCTGAGATTCGTAACCAGGCATGGCGTCGTAGCAGGACGCTTGTGTTTATTGCCCTAGCTGCTGTGTCAGCTGCGTCAAGGGCGCATTTTATGGATGCATTAGTGAGGAGTTGTCCTTCTCTGATGAGTAGCTCCGCTGACTCTTTATACTCATCTGGTAGATATTGGA